>NC_044976.1:166211190-166306468 GCF_008728515.1 Papio anubis
GCTGGGAGTTGGAGACTGGAGCTGTTCCTATTAGGCCATCTTGCTCCACCCCTGAAAAAGGTGGACATCTTGTCTGCAGCTCATTCTTCTACCTTTGAGGACGCTTGAGGAGAAAGAAAAATAAAAACATGATTTTGTCAAAATTATTTGTAAATATGCTAACCAATCATCTGATGGTTTCTAATAGAAAAAATATAATAGAGATTCTTCATCTGTGAAGTGTTTTTAGCATGGTCTGTCTGGGCAGCTTATGGTAAATGAACCTAGAATGTATGTATTTATGGGGTGTGGCCAGTTGTATGTTTGACTTGGTGCAAACTTGCTGTTGAGCACTAATAATGTACATTTCTTTTCTATTTAGAGCCCAATGACACCACATCAACTGTTCAAAATCATCTGCAATGCGTTGACATGACAAAAAGTAGCATGCGCATCAAATCTGGGCTTTAAATTCTCCCTTCTCCACCAGAGAGCACACTGTTAAGCATTTAACAGCATATCATTTTCATCATCCTCCTTATATTTATTTTCATTATAAACAAAAAGGCCCTTCCCTCCCCTCCCCTTTCTCTCCTCTCCTCTCCTCTCTTCTCTTTTCTTCTTTTTTCTTTCTTTTATTTTTTCTTTTCTTTCCTGACAGTCTTGCTCTGTTGCCCAGGCTAGAGTGCACTGGCACGATCTCAGCTCACTGCAGCCTCTGCCAGCCGGGTTCAAGCAATTCTTGAACAGGAGAGCCTCAGCCTCCCAAGTAGCGGCAATTACAGGCTCTTGCCACCGCACCCAACTTTTTTTTTTTTTTTTTTTTTTTCTATTTTTCGTAGACATGGGGTTTCACCATGTTAGCCAAACTGGTTTTCAACTCCTGACCTCAAGTGACCTGCCTGCCTGGACCTCCCAAAGTGCTGGGATTACAGGCATGAGCCACCACTGTGCCCAGCCAAAAAGCTCCATCTTTAAAAAGAGTTTCTCTTCTTTCTTTGTCTGATCTAAAAAAATGCATCTTTTCTTAGGTCACTGTTTCTCATATAATATCATGAGAATTTGCTAATTTTCATGTAGCCCATGCTCAATGGACAAGTCCTGCTAGTAAATGCCAGGTTTAGCTGTGTAATTATTGAAGTATATAATGGAGATGCTTCACTGTGTAATTATTGGAGTATATAATTGGAGATGCTTCAAGATCAGTATTGTTCCCTTTCTGTAAAATAATTTTCACATGCAGCACTGAGAGCTCTGTCGTTTTAAATGCGAAGCAGGGAGATTACCAAAAAAGAACCCAGGAAGCTGTGTTGATGTTTTTCAGATTCTAGCATGACTTACCTGTGACAAATGTCTATATGCGTTTAGTTTTTTCTTTTTGGATTTTAAGAACAGTTCGAAAATGGGTAGCATCTCAGATTCGTGGTGTCAAATTTGACCATCTGAATTGGTATATTCTCAACAAATAATGAAGAGTGAACACATATAGTAGCATGCCTATGGCTTATTCTTCCACTCTGCAGTTCACTAATTTAAAAAATAAATTATATAAATCATAAACAAATTAAAAAATATTTTATTTTAAAAGTTATTAAATTAAATAATAAAATTTTAAAAATGTAGAATCCAAATAGGAGCAGGAATATGCGGATTTAATAGCAACTATAAAATGCTCAAAATAAATCAATAAAGAAATCGGTAAAGGCCTCTGGAAGTAGTAAGAATCATAAATTGGTGTTAGTGTGTGTAAAAATGAGGACTGCATCATGGGGCAGAGGTGGTTGTGAAGCAATGTTGAAAAGACAAGTTAGGGAACACATGTAAGCTGGATTTTTCCTCTCCAAAGCAAATATTGCCTTAACTTACACCAGCAGCACAATCTATCAGGAACTATGGGATAAGATAAGGATATTGTGAAAGCCCTTTTGAGGTGAGGATTTAATGCTACCATGCAGGGGTTTACCCACTCACCATTGGGAATTAATTCCCAAAGTCTGTTTTCTTCTAAAACCACAAACTTTCTGTCCAGGAATAAGTCTTTGGCCAAAAGAGTTTCATGATGGAGATGCAATAAAGGGAAATGGCTACAGATCGGGACTCTGAGGATTGCTGAGTGAGGAGCTCAGCAGATCCTCTCCCGAACAGGCAAAAGAAAAACTGAACAATATTGTCAAAAACATAATTTAAAGACTGCAAAGTGACAAGGCAAATTTAGCAACACGTATTCAAAATATCTGCTAAATGTCAGAACAATTGTGGTGTGTACTGTGCTAATCACAGGCTACTCTCCCTGTTGCTTTCCAACTCCACTGTGAAGAAATTCCACATGGCCAAGCAGAGCAGGAATAGCAGCTCCCTTGTCTGACTGCACGGGGTTGACTTTTGTTGGAGCAAAATGCAGAGAAAATTCATGTTCAGATTTTAAAACTCTCATGTAAGTCCACATGGCCAGTTAGTGGACCAATCTGACTGAAAACTCTAAGAATTCTTGCACTTTCAGAGGGTCTTAACAGCAAGCTATGCATTTTTTAAAATTTCACATGTGGTTCCCCAGCCTGAATCTGCCTGAAATCTCTCCTTGCTCCTACTTTTTGGAATATTTTTGAATGCAAATCTTATCTATAATCTGTCTTTCATAGAATTCTATACCCAGATACTTTAGTGACATTGTAAAGAACCTCCCCCATCCTCATCATATGCAACATTTTTTACAAATAGTTTGTCTCTCCTCTTTGCCTGACCTAAAATATGGATCTCTTCTGAGGTCGCTCTTTCTTCTATGTCATCTACAGAAGGTTGCTAATTTTCCTGTAGCCCATGGCCCTAATGCCCCAAGGTGATCTGGTGCTATCATTCCTATGCTTTGTTCCCATTTCTAGGTTTACCTCTTTAGGCAATAACAACTTCAATTGATTTTCACTAGCAGAATTTCCTAAACTTTTAGAAATGAGTCCAAATTGACTGAAAATCTGGACTCTGGGTCACAATTTACTTTCCAGACATCATCCTAGATGACTTCTATATCTTCATAGATGATCAAGTGAATGCATTTGTTTCATAATCTCAATACCACTCTAACATCTATGGCCTGTTTTCCACACCTTCCTAGAACTTCCCCTCCTTAGACAGCTCATTTGGTCATATCTTAATCTAGAATTTGGTCATACCATAATAGTATTAATCTGTTTTCACACTGCTGAAAAAGGCATACCCAAGACTGGGAAGAAAAAGAGGTTTTAAATGGACTTACAGTTCCATGTGACTGGGAGGCCTCTGAATCATGTTGTGAGGTGAAAGGCATGTCTTACATGGCAGTGGCAAGAGAAAATGAGGAAGAAGCAAAAGTGGAAACCCCTGATAAAACCATCAAATCATGTAAGACTTATTCACTAGCACGAGAATAGCACGGGAGAGATCGGCCCTCATGATTCAATTACCTCTGCCTAGGTTCCTCCTATAACACATGGGAATTCTGGAAGATACAATTCAAGTTGAGATTTGGGTGGGGACACAGACAAAACATATCAATAATTTTTTACATAATTTAAAAAACTTCATCTAGGCTGGCCGCAGTGGCTCACACCTGTAATCCCAGCACTTTGGGAGGCCGAGGCGGGCAGATCACAAAGACAGGAGGTCGAGACCATCTTGGCTAACACGGTGAAACCCCGTCTGTACTAAAAATACAAAAAATTAGAAGGGTATGGTGGCGGGCATCTGTAATCCCAGCTACTCAGCAAGGCTGAGGCAGGAGAATAGCGTGAACCCAGGAGGTGGAGCTTGCAGTGAGCCGAGATCGCGCCACTGCACTCCAGCCTGGGTGACAGAGCAACACTCCATCTTAAAAAGAAAAACACAAACAAACAAACAAAAACAAACAAAAAAACTCACGTAACCTTCATAATAAATTCTTAACTTCTACTTTTCTCAATCCCTTATTTCTACCTCTATTGTGCTTTCTCAAGCTTTTAAATACTCTCATTCTTTCTTTCATATGATACCCTTTTACTTTTAGCTTCTAGTCCCTTTTTCTTTCTTTCTTTTTTCCTTTTTTTTTTTCTTTTCTTTTTGACAGAGTCTTGCTCTGTTGCCAGGCTGGAGTGCAGTGGCGCGATCTCGGCTCACTGAAACCTCTGCCTCCCGCGTTCAAGCGATTCTCCTGCCTCAGCCTCTGGAGTAGCTGGGATTACAGGTGTGCACTACCACTCCAAACTAATGTTTGTATTTTTAGTAGAGATGGGGTTTCACCGTGTGGGCCAGGATGGTCTCGATCTCTTGACCTCATGATCCGCCCGCCTCGGCTTCCCAAAGTGTTGGGATTACAGGCGTTAGCCACCATGCCCAGTCAGTCCCTTTTCTTAACCATAATGTTCTTCATTCAACCACAATTGCACTTAACCCATTTAACCACCTTATTTTTTAACACTGTTTCTATATTTGTAGAATTATATGTGTTAATAGCTAGCCTTTTGTTAATCCTACCATTCATTTTTTTTTCCTGATGTTTTTGGAGCCTAGATAACCATGATACAGTTTAAATTTGTGATTTCTAGTCTCCAGTTGTTTATCAATCTTTCTTTGTACTATTTATTCTTTTTAAATATTCTAATTTTTAATGTTTGTGGATACATAATAGGTGTATACATTTATGGGGTAGATGAGATATTCTGATACAGGCATGCAATGTGAAATAATCACATCATAAAGAATGGAGTATCCATTCATCTCATCAAGCATTTATCATTTGTGTAAAAAGCAATGTAATTGTACTCTTTTGGTTATTTTTAAATATTCAATTAAATTATCATTGACTATAGTCACGCTGTCATGTTATCAAATAGTGTGTCTTATTCATTCTTTCTAAATATTAGCCATCTCCACCTCTTTCTGCCAGCACCCCACTACCCTTCCCAGCTTCTAGTAACTATCCTTATACTTTGTATGTCCATGAGTTTAATTGTTTTGATTTTTAGATCCCACAGATAAGTGAGAAGATGTGATCTCTGTGCTGGACTTATTTCACTTAGCATAGTGACCTCCGAGAGTTCCATCCATGTTGTTGCAAGTGACAGAATCTTATTTTTTTAATGGCTGAATAGTACTTCATTGTGTATATGTACAACATTTTCTTTATCCATTCATTTGCTGATAGACACATTGCTTCTAAATCTCAGTTATTGTGAACAGTGCTACAACAAACATGGGAATACAAATATATTTTTGATATACTGATTTTCTTTCTTTTGAGTATGTACCCAGCAGTGGAAATGCTAGATCATATGGTAGCTCAATTTTTAGTTTTCTAAGGAAGCTCCAAACTGTTTCCATAGTGATTGTGCTAATTTACATTCTTACCAACAGTGTACCAGGGTTGCCTTTTCTCCACATCTACACCAGTATTTGTTATCGCCTGGCTTTTGGATGTAAATCATTTTACTCAAGGTGAGAAGACATCCTGTTCTTAGATATATTTCTTAGGAATGCTTCAGATTTTCATTTCTCTGAAGATCAGTGATGTTGATCACCTTTTCAGATGCCTGTTTGCATTTGTATGTCTTCTTTTGAGAAGTGTCTATTCAAATATTTTGCCCACTTTTTGATTGGATTATTCGATGTTTTCCTATAGAGTTGTTGAAGTTCTTTATATACCCTAGTTATTGATCCCTTGTCACGTGGGAAGTTGTCTTTTCACTTTGATGATAATTTCCTTTGCTAGGCAAAAGCTTTTTAACTTGATGTGATCTCATCTGTCCACTTTTGCTTTGGTTGTCTGTGCTTGTAAGGTGTTGTTCAAGAAATTTTTGCCCAGACCAATCTCCTGGAAATTTTCCCCAATGTTATCTTGTAGTAGTTTCATAGTTTGAGGTCTTAGATTTAAGTCTTTAATTGATTTTGATTTGATTTTTGTATAAGGTGAGAGATAAGGGTCTAGTTTCATTCTTCTGCATATGGAGATCTAGTTTTCCCAGTATCATTTATTGAAGAGACTTTCTTTTCCCCAGTGTATGTTCTTGGAAACTTTATTGAAATGAGTTACCTGTAAGTATGTGGATTTGTTTCTGGGTTTTCTATTCTGTTTCATTGGCTTATGTTTGTTTTTTGTTTGTTTGTTTTTTGAGACAGAGTCTTGCTCTGTCACCGAGGATGGAGTGCAGTGGTGCAGTCTTGGCTCACTGCAAGCTCCACCTCCCGGGTTCGTGCCATTCTCCTGCCTCAGCCTCCCCAGTAGCTGGGACTACAGGTGCCCACCACCATGCCCAGTTAATTTTTTGTATCTTTAGTAGGGATGGGGTTTCACATTGTTAGCCAGGATGGTTTCCATCCCCTGACCTCGTGATCTGCCTGCCTCAGCCTCCCAAGGTGCTGGGATTACAGGCGTGAGCCACTGCACCTGGCCTGTCTATGTCTGTTTATTTATTTGTTTATTATTTTGTATCATTCCAGTACCATGCTGTTTTGGTTAGCACAGCTCTGTAGTATAATTTGAAGTCAGGTGATGTGATTCCTCCTGTTTCGTTCTTTTTACTTAAGATATTTTTGGCTATGCTGAGTCTCTTGTTGTTCCATATATATATTAGAATTTTTTTTTTCTATTTCTGTGCAGAACATCATTGATATTTTGATAGGGATTGCTTTGAATCTGTACATTGCTTTGGGTAGTACAGACATTTTAACAATATTTAATTTTCCAAACAATGAACATGAAATACTTTTCCATTTTTTGTTGTCCTCTTCAATTTTTTTTCCTGAGTATTTTATAGTTTTCCTTACAGAGTTCTTTCACTTTTTTGGTTAAGTTAATTCCTAAATATCTAATTTTATTTGTGGTTATTGTAAGTGGTATTTAAAAAAAAAATCAGATTTCTCACTATTGGCATTTAGAAATGCTACTGGCATTTCATTTTATATCCTGCCAGTTTACTGACTTTTTAAAATTAGTTCTAATAGGTTTTTTTGGTATTTTTAAGTTTTTCCAAATATAACATCATGTCTACAAACAAGGATAATTTGATGTCTTCCATTCCAGTTTGGATGTCCTTTATTTATTTCTCTTGACTGATTGCTGTAGTTATGACTGCCAGTACTGTGTTGAATAACAGTGATAAAAATGGGCATTTTTATCATGTTCTAGTTTTTAGAGGAAAGGCTTTCAATTTTTTCCACATTCAGTGTGATACTAGCTGTGAGTCAGTCATATATGACTTTTAGTTATGTTGAAGTATGTTCCTTCCATCTCCAGTTTTTTGGCAGTTTTATAATGAAGCTACGTTGAATTTTATCAAATGCTTTTTCAGCATCAATGGAAATGATTGCATGGTTTTACCCTTCATTCTGTTGATATGATGCATCACATTTACTGATTTATGTATGTTGAATCATCCTTTCATCCCAGGGAAAAGCTTCTTTCAATCTTTCTTTGTAACCCTTGAAAATGCGAATGGTCAATGTCATCTCATACTTCCTATGGGATCTCATTGAAATAATCATTACCAGTCTTAACCCTAAGCATACAAACCTTTGTCTCAGCCTCTCTCAATCTTTGTCTCTGTCTCTCACAATCTCTCTTTATTTCCTTCTCTAAGAACCCAGGCCTCTTACTTCACAGAGAAAATGAAGATTATAAAATAGCAACTCCCTTATGTTTCCATAATGTAAAAAGAAAATACTTTGTACTTATGTTCCCTTGCTGTAATCCTATATTAGAGTACTAGGTTTATTTCCTGTTTAACTTAAATCTAATCTATTCTAGTCTGGATCCTATTACATTTTATATTTGGGAGGAATCTGTGTAATTAAATGTTTCCTTTCTCTGAATTCTATATTTTTATATTTTTTCTCTTCACCATTTTCTTTAGCATACACTTGGCTCAACCCCTTCAAGCTTACAAATATATACAAACAAACAATATAATTTGAGAAAACCACTCTCCCCTATTTAATTTGGGTTTCTTTCTAGCTGTCACTTTTTCTTTCCTTCATTCCACTATAATTTTCCTAGACATAAAGTATATACAACTATCTTGTATTAATATTTTATAATAAAAATAGGAAAATTGATAATTTAATAACAAAAGTATTTATAAAAAGAGTCAGTGATTTTCCTCAGGACTCAATTCATTAGTTTTTTGCATTTATTTAAACAACTGTGGAGAACATATTATTCCTAGTGTTACACATAAATAATTTATGCATTAACAATTTTCTTCTCAGTCTCACAGATATCCAGTTTACCTTTCCTTCCTGAGCCTATATGGAAGGTCGTGATAGGTCTGGCCACTGTGATATGAAGGTAAGTAATGTGTGACATATTGGAGCTGAGGCAGTGAAGATGCCCTCATAATTATCCAGACTCTGTTTTTTTTTTTTTTTTTGTCAACATAATGGTAGAAGCCTTGTGTGGAGAATACAGAGCTGCAATATGAAGGTCATCAAGTTCACTGAGTCACTGCATGCAGAATAGATGTCCTTAGGAATTTCCTTGTCTTGCAGAGGACTTTGCATGTGTTGGTAACTAATTATACTGCATATTCCAGGTTGATTGGCAGATTGTTGCTTCTCTTGGGGTTGATATCTTTTCTGAAATGGTATACTTCTCTTTTTGGTGATCTTTAGCCTCTGACACAATTGATTGCATTTGTATTTCTGAGGTGCTTTTCCCCTTGACTTCCATCATTGCCTTCTGTCTTGCTTCCTTGGATCAGCTAATTCTACACATCAGAATTTGCTGTTTGTCATATGGACTTTATCTTCTGTTAAAAATTTTATATGAAATAGGATGTTTGGTCTAAATATAACAAACAATACATTTTAACCAGCATGAGCAACCAGTGGACGATAGTTTGGATATGTTTCTCTTTTCTTAAAAAAGTATTTATTTATTTTAAATTAAACAAAATTTTATTTGTCATGTAAGACATGCTCTAATAAATATTTCTGTGATAGTTTCCATACATAATTTAACTACACTCTTTGCTCTATGTGCACTTTTGCCCTCCTAATAGTAAACTGACATCAGCTGTTATAGGTCCCATAGGAAATTCTTAGAGGAAATGTGTACACTAGGATTTTCAGAGCAGGACTATGGCTGACCAATCCTTAGGGATATGAGGGGGTATTACGTTTGGTTATATGGATCAATCATGGATGCCAAAGATAAAATATTTGCTCTTAATGACTTCTTTCAGCCAATATTCAACCAAATGCAATGGTGCTCTAAAGTGAAGGGAAGACGTTTTGTAAGGAAGAGCCTGAACATTACTAGATAAAGCAAAGAAGGTGAATAGACTGTGAAACAGATGCATCCTGTACTTTAATTTGCGTTTTCTTTTTCATTAAGTGTAAACATATTTAACCTGAAGACGTAGATGTTACTCAAACTCAAGAAATTTTGCACTTTATATAAATCTATAATAAATTCAGAATTATCTAAATTTATGTTGTTTAATAACTAATGCTTTTAAATTTTGTTTATAAAGCAAACATGAAAATTATAAAGTAATTTTAAAATTATAGTAATATATATTTGATTGTGAAGAGTGGCACAGTTTTGATTACATCATCAATTCTGTCACGTCACAGTGTTTTGATAGATTAACAATGGGTAAAACTAATGTAACAAAACAAAAAAATGAAATCAATCTTAATATTTTAATAAGTAAACTTTTGAAGAGTTTAAGCCAAACGTTGTTTAAATGAACTTTAAAGTTACAGTTTGTCTCAACATAAAGACAGACATCTATTCCTTAAGCAAAAGGCGTTAATACAATGAAGAACAACTGAGGAGAGCGTTTTTTCTTCTAGCATATCAGAAATATTCACTTAGGTCTGTACGTTATACAAATTAAATATTTTTTATTTCTTTATAAGAAATGTATTAAAATAATGAAAATGTATATCGATATTATGCCATAATAAGCCAGAAGTAAGTACTTCCTAAATAAATGAGAGAATCAATAATATTTTGCTTATTTATATTACAGTACACACTATCTCAAGTATAAAGGAATTTTTACTTCAATTGTAATAAGAAAATAAGCTCTATAAAATGAGTTTTAGAATAATGTTGTTTATTGAGAATCATGTATAAACATTATTATTAAAGAAAAAAACTGTATATACTATTATTTTAATACTTTCCTGTTTGTATTTGCATATCTGAGGGCATTATATTACAGACTTTCTCTTGAAGGCTTTGTGGTAACACAGGAAAATGGAGAGAAATATAATTTTAACACCCTCAGGTGATTTTAGAGGGAGTCCGCACCACATAAGTCATTATTGAAGATATAGGAAAAATAATATTAAAATATGTACATGCCAAGAAGGATTTTTTTTTAACATAAACAGAATTTTCATATCTAAACTAAACAGTGGCTTTCTGTGTTCACAAATGTTATGTTTTTGGTGATATTAACAAGGTTAAAATAATCTCTTTAATGAAGAAAGCTTACATATTGCAATGGCAACAGAATTCATTTTAAATTTAAGGAGAACATACGGGAAAGAATTTAGTTTTCTGTACGTACTCTCATTTCTTTTCAGTTATCAAATCCAAATGTTGCTTTTTTCATTTAATGTGGGAAACTGATTGGATTCTGTTCTCTTTGTCATGAATAAGTAATTGCATTTATCTGCCATGGGATTTTTTAACTAAATAGAACAAGAGTTTTCTGTGGGAGTTCTTTAACGTATATTCTATAGGCATGTAATTTAACATCAGCCAATATCAAGTAATCAAATTTCTAGAAATTGATCTCAAAAATAATGTTGAAAATTTACTTAGAAAAGAGAAACAGGATTTCTACACATATAAAGCACAGCTGAAAATAGAGGTCAGCATTTTTTGAGGTATAATGTATATAAGCTGCTCAGTATATAAATAAATCGATTTTGAAAAGCAAAAAATACCCTAAATATATCAAGTTTAATTCATGTTATCAGAAATCTACAATGGCTGTGTGCTGTCAAAACAGTGGCTCTGAAGAAAATTGTGAAAATCACCTAAATTAAATACGTACAAAGTATATTAAAAAGGCAGTATGTGCTATTTTGGTATATTGATTATATACACAATAACAGAGAAACAAAGTTACAGTATTTGAAGCTGTTTTCATAGAAGAGATAGTACTGGAATTAAACCTGGATGAGTGATTAGAATACCCACAGGCAGTGTTTGGAGAAATATTCTGCTATTTTTAGAGTAAAGGGAAGAAAACCAAATTCACTCATTATTTTTTGAAGAAAAGGAGCATACCAGTAAGAGTGGAGATCAGGAATGTATTCGTTTACTCTTTCAACAAATATTTATGCTTAAAAGAGAAGATGCACAATATATAATCCTTGTGGATGGTTAAAAAAAAGAAAAAAATACTTCCTGATTGCTGTATAGTACGAAATGGAGGAAAGAAAATTATTGGAATCAAGCAAGTATATAGTTTTGGACAGGGGTCAGTAAAAACACCCTGTGGACCAAATTTGAACCACCACATATTTTCATGAAGTTTTATTTGATCATAGCCATACTCATATGTACATATTGTCTGTGACTGTTTTCATATAACAATGGCAGAGTTGAGCAGTTTTGAAAAAGTCCACATAGTTGACAAAATCTAAGTTTTTTTTTTAATCTCATCCATGCCAGAAACAACTTGTCAACTATTAGAGTAAAATATCCACAGTTTGGAGCAAGCCAAAATTATAGGTGCCTTAGTGGCAATCCAAGGAATACTAATTTCAATCACTGGACTGGTAGACCACAGAAAGCTGTTAATGAATGTATTAGTCTCTTCTGGCTGCAGTAACCAATTGCCACAAACTTGGTGGCTTAAAAAGACAGAAATATATTTTCTCATTCTGGGGGCAAAATGTCTGACATCAATATCAGTGGGCCAAATCAAGGTTTTCCAAAACTCTGCTCCCTCTAGAGAAGAATCATTCCTTGCTTCTTTCAGCCACTGATGGCTCTCTGCACACATTGGTCTATGTTACATCACTACAGTTTTCAAGGTCAATATTTTCAAATAGTTTTCTGCTTAGTCTTCACATTATCTATTCCTGTGTATGCTCATGTGCATGTAAAATCTCTCTCTGCATCCCACTATAAAGGACACATGTGATAGAAGTTAGGGCCCACATGGATAATCAAGGATAATCTCATTATCTGAAGACCTTTAACTGAATCATATCTGCAAAGCTTTTCCAAATGAGGTAGCATTCCTAGGTTCCAGGGGTTAAAGCAAGGATCTCTTTATTTGAGCAGAGAGGGGATGGGCATTGGCTATTGTCTGAAATAGGATTTTGAAAGTATGAAGAAAAAGAGACAGAGAAGGATTTGGAACTGTGAAGAAAAAATAGTGTGATCATTTTTGTTATTACCTTTTAAGACTCACAAATAGCACTCAAGTAATTTACTGAATCCAGGGATTCTCAGCTCTACTCATTGTCTAGTCATTGGTTTCCTAATCTTAATAATTACTGTATAAGTAATACTCACTATATAAATAAAAAATATTACTGAGTAAATTTACAGGGGAAAATTATGGAAAGAAAAAAACAAAAAAAAAGATTGAGATCCATTATTTTAATCTAATCTTTACTGTATCAGAATGATATAGATGGTTAGACATTATTATATGCAACTCTCAGAAGAGGGATCTATGGCTTGGAGACCTTAAATGATATTCTTCTGGTTCTTAACTCAAGATACAAGTTTTCTATTTTAGAAACAAATATTTGGTGGTGCTCTGAAATGCGTGCACTGTGATGTTTCTCTCTGGTCAGTTTCAATGTTCCAGCTCCTGACACAGATTAGTCCTACAGTAAGTAGTTAGTTCTCTAACCAAAGGAGTTAAGGACTCTACTCACCTGGACAAGATTCTGGACTTCAAATTGATACTGTTACAGATAAGATATTTGGGGACTTTGGAGGAGATGAGTGTATTTTGCATGTGGGAAGAACATGACACATTGTGAGCCGATGGACAAACTGTGGTAACTGGCCCCCATAATGATCTCTAGGTTCACTTATTCTCTGTTTTCAGACCCTTGCATGCTTACCTCCCATATTGTACCAGGTTGCTCTGCATGGACAAGCCCAACTTGTTTTTTTACTTTTTAATAATCACCATTCTGACTGGTGTAAGATACTTTTCAATGGTAAAAGTACTTTGAAAAATAATTGAAAACTGAGAAACCAAAGAAATTTTACACAGTAAATTTTTTTTTGTTATTTTCGCATGTTTCTAGGATTGAAATTAATGAAAATTCAATGAATGGTAATTAAGAAGGCCTACTGAAACTAGAGTATAGCTTTTCATCTAAAAATTCCATAGTTTGCTTATTTCCTACAGATATAATTGAAGGTCTGCATAATGATATATGTATAAAATTATTTATAGAAAATTTCTCTTTTATAAAAAAAATCTGAAGCAATATGACTAGCTACAGGAATCACATGACATCCATAACAATACTTCCATAGCCATACAGAATAATAAAGAAGCTATATACGTTCTAGTTTGGAAAAATCTATAAGAGCGAGTATTAAAAACAAAAGGGAAGTTTAGAACAATATGTGTACTCTAATACAACTTGTTCAAAACAAAATAAACAACAATTATATATATTAGTACATATAACCATGTAAGGCATGCAATTGAGTTCAAAGGATAGAAGCAAAGTCAGACAGCAGCTGTCTCTTGAGAATGAAATGGAGTATTTAGAGATAAAATGCAAAAGGAATATGTTTTGGTAGTATATTTTATTATAAATGTATTTGGAAATAAATTTTGAGTTTTGTAACATGAGCATTATTATCTATTAGTATTACATAAACATTTTTGGCTTTATTTTTTGAGACAGGGTCTCACTCTGTAGAGCAGGCTGGAGTTTACAGGAGTTTGGTGGCACCATCTAGTATCACTGCAGACTCAACCTCCCACCTCAGCCTCCCAAGTAGCTGTGACTACCCGCACAGCGCGCCACCACACAAGACTAATTTTTGTACTTTTTTTAGAGACAGGGTTTTGCCATGTTGCCCAGGCTGGTCTGGAACTCCTGGGCTCAAGCAATCTGCCTGCTTCTGTGGCCTCCTAAAGTTACAGGTCTGTGCCATCGTGCCCTGCCCATAAAGATTTTAAAGTAAAAATAGAACATGTAGGGTTTGAATGTAGTGTATTAAATGTATATAATGTTCAACTGCTAAATAAGAAAGTGTGTTTTGTTTTGTTGAGTCAGGGTCTGGTTCTGTCACCCAGGCTGAAGTGCAGTGGTACAATTTGGTCTCACTGCAACTCCCGCTCCTGCCTCTCCCCGGCCCCGCCTCAAGTTCAAGTGATCCTCCCACCTCAGCCTCTAGAGTAGCTGGGACCACAGGCGTCGCTCCACCAGGCCTCGCTAATTTTTATTGATTACTAGAGATGGGATCTCCCCATGTTTCCCAGGCTGGTCTCGAACTCCTGGGATCAAGCCACCCACCTGTCTCCACCTCCCAGACATGAGCCACCTCCTCCAGCCTTGGTTTCATATTTTAAAAAAGTCTTTCTTGGCTGGGTATGGCAGTCATGACAACAGGCCTGAAGTCCCAGCTACTTGTGAGGCTGAGACAAAATTGCCTGAGCCCAGGAGTGCAAGGCCAACCTGGGTAACATGGTGAGGATACATTTCTTTAAAAAAAAAAAAAAAAATTAAAAAAATTTAAGATCTGTAACATAAGACTATATATTGAGATAACTGTTAAAATACAGATTCGTGTGATGAATAATCTTTTCAGTACAAGAGAGACCGAGGATGTGGCTCATAAAGCATAGTTTTTCACATAAAAAGTAAAATTGCCACAATTAGTATAATTTTTAATTTTTAAAAGAGGAAAGAATAATAACTATTATGATTACTTAATATTTTACTTGTTATATGAGGTCTCTCTATGTTGTCCTCGCTGGACTTGAACTCCTGATCTGAAACTATCCTCTCACCTTAGCCTCCAGAGTAGCTGGGACTACAAGCAAACACCATCATACCCCAAAATTACTTATTAATGAGGAAAAAAAAGGTATTTGCTTGTAATTACATTTTGAGAAGTCACATGTTGATACTTCAGTGAGAAAAAGTGTCAAAAAGAAATCAAATGAGAGAAATAAGTAGCTGAAATGAGAATTTCAACTCTTCAAACATGGCTGTCACCCTACATTATTTAATGCCATCACAATATATTATAATCTACAGAGATGTTAATTAATATGAACATTTTTAACACCTGCCTTTTAAACTGAGCATTTTTAAAACACATTCTAGCAACTTCAATTTTAGACATGTCACTAATCCATTTTATGTATTTGACAGTAGAGCAATTTAATAAAATTTTTGGAAAATACATTCTATACATTTGTTTCCTGGAAGACCAGAAATGGAGGAAATTTTAAAAATGAGAGGGTATAGCTATTGAAGAAAATCTAAAGGTATTTAAAAGAACATCTTCAGGAATATTTTTGTTTGAAACACTATTAAAGATTTCACAGGAATTATGTGAGAAATTTAGCAGAACGTCAAACGATGGAAGCCTTAAAGCACATTAGAGAGATTTCATTTCTAGCATTACCTACAATGGTTGTAAAGTGAATTATAAAATTCTGCTCTACAATTTTTGCAGCAAATTTGATAAAAAAGATGAGTAATACGTACAATTTACAGAGAAAAATATGACTATGAAATTAATATGAAATGATGACATGTACAGGCAAATTGCATTGATACGTATTTTTATAGAGGAGCTAATATTCTCTACCTTTTTCGTTAGTATTTCAATTCCTCACATTCTCTGCATTCTCCATCTTTCTGGAGACATCCTTTGTATAGTCTTTTCATTTATCTATCTTTTAACTACAAAGAAAAAAAAGTGAGTTCATAATATAGCTATTCTCCTGGCTCCTTTCACCATAGTTCCAAAGAGCTAATTGAGTGTGACACCCCTTTTATGCATGGCAGAAACTGCCTGCTGTCAGCATGATTTCACTTCTTATAAAATTGTCATTGTGGTTTCACCTGTCTCCTTCAGGAAGGATGCCCTGTCTTAAAGAGGAAGAAGCTAGAAAATCACTTTGACAAGAAATTCAAAGATTGTTGCCTCTCATTGAATGTGTGAGCCCTGGCATGATTATTTTAAACTGCATACCTTAGAATAGTAACTGAGGAGTTCATAGTATTATATATAAATATTCCATACAGTAAGGAAGTGTTCTTAAAATATGTTTCTCAGATCAGCAGCATAAGCAGCAGCAGGGAGCTTGTTAGAAATTGAAACTACTGGGCTCTACCCCAGACAAACTAAATTAGAAATTATGGACATGGAATCCAGCAATGAGTATATAATAAACTCTCCATGTGATTCTGATTCATGTGCAAGTGGAAGAAATAAATTTAATAGAAATAGCCAGGGACAGTAGGAAATATCTGAGTTCTAGAACAGGAAGTACCTAATTGTGAATACTTGCTCTTCCAGAGGAAGCAGTGAAAGATAATTGTTTAATATTGTGGCCTATCAACTGCATTGAAATTGTGTCTTCACCAATTACAAACTCTAAGAGCTTATGCAAGATATTTAATAATTTGTTTATAATTTCTATTCTCTATAAATAAGTGACAATGGTAGCGTTTAATGGCTATTTAGTAAGAACTTAATGTATACTATATTTTGTTTTCCATATTATTGATTTTATATATTCTCACAGGCAAAATGCTTAATTTTCTAAGCATCAGTCTCTAATTCAAAAAATTTGGAAAAATGATAATTGCCTTGTAAGACTATTATACAAACCAAATATGAAAATGCATAGTATGAAATTTAGTACTGTACTTCAGGATGTGCTAAGTAACCAATTCAAGATACCTTTGTATTTGTTTGAAATGATAATCATTTAACTAAGTTTTCACTGTTTAATGCTTTTATTGCTAAACATTAATTTCAGTACTTTCTTCACATTCTCTCTTGCTTAAAGTCAGTTTCTATTTGACATTCTTCAGTAGGATGTATAACTCGTCTTTCAAAATGAATATTTCCTAAGCTGAACTCCTGATTTGCATACTATTTCTCATCCACCAGCCGAAACTGCTTCTCTCACAAACTATTCAAAATCAGTAAATGTCAATTTCTTCTACTTGCTCAGGCCAGACCTTTGAGTCATCCTTGATTTTTCTCTCTCTCTTTACACTTCATATGTAATCTTTCAAAACTTCCTCTTTTTCTGGCTCCAAATATATATCCAGAAGCAGAACATACCTCACTTCTTCCACCACTTCCACTGTGCCTTGATCACCATTCTCCCTCACATGTTTGTTCAATAGCCACCTGACTCATGTCTGCGTTTCATCTCCTGCTCCACCTTTATTTTCCAACAGAAGCTAGAGAGATGCTTTTAATAAGTAAGTCATCCTCTATCTCTTCTCTCCTTAAACACCAACTACTCTCCATCACACTCAAAAAAAGAGTCAACGTGTCCTAAATCAGTGCTTCTTAAACTATCTGTGGGACAAAGGATAATTTCCCCCCTAGCTTTCATAGACCAATGCTATTGGAAAGATATAGGTAGGTAGGTAGGTAGGTAGGTAGGTAGGTAGGTAGGTAGATAGATAGATAGATAGATAGATAGATAGATAGATAGATAGATATTAGTGGAAAGGTTTAAGCCATACAAACTTAAGTTTAGTGATCACACGCTCAGATGTCATGGTAATATCAAATAACTATAAAAGTGTTTAAACACTTTCCTTAGTGTCTCTATTTACCTTGTCAACTGATATATGGAACACTTTTTGAACAGCCCTGTAGGCAGTTGTCTGTCCATACATATTTAATTCTTTGGCCTCATCTACAATTTTGCCGCTTGTTCAATCTGCCAACTGTGCTACTTGTAGCTCCTCTGGAAAGCCAGGCATGTTTGTACTCAAGACTTTGCCTTTATTGATGTTTCAGCTTGCAGGGTTTTTTTTTCCCCCCCTGCCCCTGAAACCTAAACATTCAGATCCTCACTTTTTCCACTCAAATATCAACTTCTCATTGAAGCCTTTTCTCAGTGCCTTTCTTAAAGTGCACTATCCCACACATTCCTTTTCTGTTTTGTTTCCTCATTTATACTTAACTTTATGTACCACATATCAGGTATTTTACTTAATTATGTTAGTTACTGTCTGTCTTCCCAACCAGAATGCAAGTTCCATACAGAGAAGGCTCATTGATTTTCCTATGTCACTTCCTGAATGCAAAATACTCGCCAAGGAATGTACTGATTCTAAATTATTTGAATTAAGCTACTAAAAGAGATGGTTTACATTCAATAGAAAGTCTTGAGGAAATTGTAACCCAGACTAGTTTTCAGTCGAGATGCAATTTCTAGTTTTAATTGAAGTTGAAAGTGTCACAAATTGTATTTGCTCACAGTTGAATTTGTTTTCCATTTCATCAGGCAATCACAACAGCCATGTAACAGTGGTCTGATATTCCAGCATTTGCCAGGTTAAAAATTACACACAAAAAACAAGTCTAAACTCCTGAACCTAACAGTCCTTTTACTTTTTAAAACCTCCTACTCTACCTAGGAAATACCATTCAGGGCATAGGCATGGGCAAAGACTTCATGAATAAAACACCAAAAGCAATGGCAACAAAAGCCAAAATAGATGAATGGGATCCAATTAAACTAAAGAGCTTGTGCACAGAAACAAACAAACAAACAAACAAACAAACAAACAAAAAACAACTATCAGAGTGAACAGGCAAC
The DNA here is from genome assembly GCF_008728515.1 of Papio anubis. Lineage (NCBI taxonomy): Eukaryota > Metazoa > Chordata > Mammalia > Primates > Cercopithecidae > Papio > Papio anubis. The sequence continues at coordinate 166,229,940 of NC_044976.1, forward strand.
CTACAGAATTGGAGAAATTTTTGCAATCTATCCATCTGACAAAGGACTAATATGCAGAATCTACGAAGAACTTAAACAAATTTATAAGAAAAAAGCAACCATATCAAAATGTGGGTGAAGTATATGAACAGACGCTTATCAAAAGGAGACATTTATGCAGCCAACAAACATATGAAGAAAAGCTCATCATGACTGGTCATTAGAGAAATGAAAATCAAAACCACAATGAAATACCATCTCGTGCCAGTTAGAATGGTAATCATTAAAAAGTCCAGAAACAACAGATGCTGGAGAGAATGTGGAGAAATAACAACACTTTTACACTGTTGGTGGTAGTGTAAATTAGTTCAGCCATTGTGGAAGACAGTGTGGTGATTCCTCAAGGATCTAGAACCAGAAATACCATTTGACCCAGCAATCCCATTACCGGGTATGTACCCAAAGGATTATAAATCATTCTATGATAAAGCCACATGCACACATATGTTTATTGTGTCACTGTTCACAATAGCAAAGACTTGGAACCAACCCAAATGTCCATCAATGAGGGAGTGGATAAAGATAATGTGGCACATATACACCATGGAATACTATGCAGCCATAAAAGATGAGTTTATGTCCTTTGCAGGGACATGGATGAAGCTGGAAACCATCATTCTCAGCAAACTAACACAAGAATGGAAAACCAAACACCACATGTTCTCACTCATAAGTGGGAGTTGAACAATGAGAACATAGGGACACAGGAAGGGGAACATCATACACTGGGGCCTTTCAGGGGGTGAGGACATGGAGGGGAATAGCATTAGGGGAAATACCCAATGTAGATAACGAGTTGATGGGTGCAGCAAACCACCAAGGCATATATATATCTATGTACCAAACCTGCACATTCTGCACATGTATCCCAGAACTCAAAGTATATTTTTTAAAAAAAGAAAGACTCAGGTATGTTCCAAATATTTTTAAACATGTATTCTTAGTTCTCTATGACATTATCAACTCATGAAACATTAACTGCACAAATACAAATGAATTGAGAATTGAACATTTTTTTAATTGCCATGAAGCCTATAAATACATTTTTGGTGTCCAATATTAGTGGAGGGTTACTTAATTCAGTCTAACCACTTTAAAGAGAGGGAACTTGAGTACATATGAATTCACAGAAGTAATATGTTTTATAAAAAGTCAAACAGTCAATGAAGAGACTTCTCTATCCTCCCAATCCAGGACTGTTTTTATTGTTTTTATTTTATAGTATTTTAAATTTACTATAATAAATCTTATAAATACTTATAAAAGCCTGAATAAAATAAAAAATACAAATTCCTCTAATTTTATTTTAAAGTGTGATTGAAAGGAAATCACTAAAATGGCATGCACATATTTGAAATATTGTATTTTATTTTAAAAGAAATAAGGGAATTTACTTTGCTTCACATTAGACATAGTATTAATGCCTTTGAACATGGATCTGCTCAAGGGTAGTGAATATTTTCACCCAATTGATATATTTTCAATTTGGATATCCTTAAATTCAGCTGAAAACTTGAAAACTCATTTGAAATCATAGGAAGGGATAATTATTTAGAAATCCATTATCCCATCACTATTTTATAGTAGACTTACACCAATCTACTAAGAAGAATAATTTAAACAACTACCTTTATTTAGTTTTTAGGTTCATTGGTACACATGCAAGTTTGTTAAATAGGTAAACTTGTGTCATGGGGGTTTGTGGTATAAATTATTTCATTACTAAGTATTAGCCCAGTACCCATTAGTTATTTTTCCTGATCCTATCCCTCCTCCTACCCTCCACCTGCAGATAGGCCTCAGTTTTTGTCATGCCCCCTGTGTGTTCATGTGTTCTCATCATTTACCTCCCACTTACAAGTCAGAACATGCCATATTTGTTTTCTGCCCTTGTATTAGTTTGCTAAGTATAATGGCCTCTAGATCCATCCATGTCCCTGCAAAGAATATGATCTCATTCTTTTATATGGCTGCATAGTATTCCATGACATGTGTATATATATACACACGTTATATATATACGTATATATATGTGTGTGTGTGTGTGTGTACATATATATATAATTTACCAGTCTACCATTGATGGGCATTTAGTTTGATTCCATGTCTTCACTATTGTGAATCCTGCTGCAATGAACATATACAGGCATGTGTCTTTATGATAGAACTATTTATATTCCTTTGGGTATATACCCAGTAAAGGGATTGCTGGGTCAAATAGTAGTCCTGCTTTTAGGTCTTTGAGGAATTTCTGCACTGTTTTCTACAATGGTTGAACCAATTTACACTCCCATCAACAATGTAACCATTCCTTTTTCTCTGCAACCTCACCAACATGTGTTATTTTTTTACTTTATAATACTTTTTGATATTTCTACAACTTTTAAGTATCCCTAAAATATATTTCTTTCTTTTCAGACCAATATCTGATTGGTTAATAAATATTAATTTTATAATAACAATAAAATACAATTAACATATGGTTGAAAACAAATGCAAATGAGTACATCATCAGTTTTGGGAAGTGTGCCAGGATAGTAAAGAGTGGCCTATTGGTCGTAAATAATCAGCATCCGATGAGCACCAGCAGCTGTATTTTACAATGGAAATGGATATCTTTGCTTAATTGTTCAGTTATTTAAAGGAATTTTATGAAGAGTGCATCTGCAGTACAGATGAATGAGTCTATATTTGTGTTAATCTCAATTATTGAAGCTAAACATTAGTGATAAGATCTTAGGAGTGGCCAGGTCTATTTTGAGTATGCATTACATTGTACCATTTCTGTAAAGTAGCAGAGCAGATTTCACTGTGGTGGTGATGCAAAAGATCATTTACTTCCATAAGGGTTTATATAGAGTCATATCATATATATTAAATACTGGAATTTAGTTAATATATTTTATTTGTTATTTATTCACACACTATAAAAGGATCTCATTTACAATAATTGAATCTTTTATTTTGATACAAGGTGGGTATTTACAATTAAATTAACACAGGTATATCAATTTATATATATGAAAGAAAACAGGTTATTATATCTCATTTATTCATTCAATACACCTTGTGCAAATTAAACTATATGTGTATCTGTTTCTTATTCTTTTCTGGTAGACACTAATGAACACTGAAGAAATGTCAGTTAGTGGACAGAAGTAAGGGTGGTTGATAAAGAGCTTAAAAGAACTAGAAGTTAATAGTCACATTATCTTCTTAAGGTTTTTGGTGTGGTTTGGCTGTGTCCCCACCCAAATCTCATCTTGAATTGCAACTCCCAAGTTTCTATGTGTTGTAGGAGGAACCCGATGGGAGGTGACTGAATTATGGGAGTGGATCTTTTCTGTGCAGTTCTCATGACAGTGAATGAATCTCACCAGATCGGATGGTTTTAAAAAGTGTAGTTTCCCTGCACACGCTCTCTTCTTCTGTTGTCTGCCATCATGCGAGACGTGCCTCAGGTATGTCCTTATTAGCAGCATAAAAACAGACTATTATAGTAAATCAGTACCAGTAGTAAAAGGCATTAATGAAAAGACACTGAAAAATGAGGAAGTGACTACAGGAGTTGAAACAGTTTGGAGGGCTCAGAAGAACACAGGAAAATGGTACTTCCTAGAGACTTGTTGAATGACTGAGAAATTGTTGATAGTGATATGAATAATAAGGACCAGGCTGAGGTGGTCTCAGATGGAGATGAGGAACTGAAGCAAAGTCTTGTTGTTTCAGCAAAGACACTGGTGGCACTTTGCCCCTGTTCTACAGATTTGTGGAACTTTGAACTTGAGAGAGATGATTTAGGATATCTGGCAGAAGAAATTTCTAAGCAGCAAATCATTCAAGAGGTGACTTGGGTGCTCTTAAAGGCATTCAGTTTTAAAAGAGAAACAGAGCATGAAAGTTTGGAAAACTTGCACCCTGACAATATGATAGAAAAGAAAATCTCATTTTCTGAGGTGAAACTCAAGCTAGCCGCAGAAATTTGCATAATGAGGAGCCAAATATTAATCACTAAGACAATGAAAAAAATGTCTCCAGGGAATGTCAGACGTCTTCATGTCCACCCCTCCCATCACAGGTCAGAGGCCTATGAGGAAAAAGTTGTTTACAGGATCCCCGTGCTATGTGCAGCCTAGGGACTTGGCGCCCTGCATTTCAGTCACTCCAACCATGGTTGAAAGAGGCCAATGTGGAGCTCAGACTGTGGATTCGGAGGGTGAAAGCCCCATTATTTTGCATCTTCCACAGGATCTTGAGCCTGCAAGTGCATAGGAGTCAAGAACTGTGGTTTGGGAACCCCCACCTAGTTTTCAGAAGATATATGGAAATGCCTGGATCCCAGGCGGGGATGGGCTCTTCATGGAAAACTTCTGCTAGGGCAGCGTGAAAGAGAAATGTGGGGTTGGACTCCCACATAGAGTTGCTACTGAGGCACCACCCAGTGGAGCTGTGAAGAGGGGGCCACTGTCCTCCAGACCCCAGAATGGTTGATCCATTTGCAGGTTGCACTGTGTTCCCAGACAAGCCACAGACACTCAACACCAGCTCATGAAAGCAGCCGGGAGTGATGCTGTACCCTGCAGAGCCACAGGGGTGGAGCTGCCCAAGACCATGGGAACCCAACCCTTGCATCAGTGTGACCCAGATGCGAGACATGGAGTAAAAGAAGATCATTTTGAAGCTTTAAAATTTGACTAGCCTGCTGGATTTTGGACTTGTATGGGGACTGTAGCCTCTTTGTTTTGGCCAATTTCTCTCATTTGGAACAACCGTATTTACCCAATGCCTGTACCCCCATTGTATCTAGCAAGTATCTAACTTGCTTTTGATTTTACAGGCTCACAGGCAGGAGGGACTTGCCTTGTCTCATGAGACATTGGACCGTGGACTTTTGAGTGAATGCTAAAGTAAGTTAAGACTTTGGGGGCACTATTGGGAAGACATGATTGGTTTTGAAATGTGAGGACATGAGATTTGGGAAGGGTCAGGGTTGAATGATATGTTTGTCTATGTCCCCCACCCAAATCTTATTTTCAATTGCAACTCCCACAATTTCCACATCATGTCATGGGAGGAACCTGGAGGTTTGTGATTGAATTATGGGGGTGGGTCTTTCCTGTGCTGTTCTTTTGATAGCGAATGAGTCTCACAAGATCTGATGGTTTTAAAGATGGGAGTTTCCATGCACAAGTCCTCTTCCTCTCTTGTTTGCTGCCATGTGAGATGTGGCTTTCACCTGCCATGATTTTGAGGCCTCCCCATAGACGTGGAACTATAAGTCCAATAAACCTTTTTCTTTTGTAAATGGCCCAGTCTTGGGTATGTCTTTATCAGCAGTCTGAAAACAAACTAACACAGTTTTCCTACCAAAATTCTGTATTATTTACATACATGTTGTGTATATCTACTTGTGTATGTGCATGTCTGTAAGAATACATGTCTGAATAATTGTGGCATTTAAATACACACCATTTTTAAATATTTTATTATGTGTTACTTGAAGTGGGCACTTCCCTGAAAGAGTTAAATAACTCTACTCTTTTAATATTTAATCTTATAAAGAAAGAGCATATGCTTACTATTTTAACAAGATAAAAATGTTTGACTTTAATATGATAATTTTTTCATGAATACTAAGAAAAACAGACCATGGTAAAGGTTTCTAACTTTGTGCCTTGTGGCAAACTGGCACAACACACACCTTCTGCAAATAGAATGGCTTATAGAAAAGTCCATTGAAAAGATAAATTTTTGTTCCCCCTAAACACCATCATCAGTCTCAGAATAGTGTTTTCTCTTTCTGCAAAATTATACCCAATAATTAAACATTAATAGAACAAAAAAGATCTTATTGCGAACTCTCATTTTGCATTCGAGAAGCATTCTACCCAGCACCAAAGAAAAATCACAATTCTCAGTAAATGACACATCCTTTTCAACATCAAACCAAAATTGTTTCTGAAGAACAAGATAATTTAGTCTCTAGAAGTAGTGATACAGCCAAGAATATTAAAATAATCAATGAGCAGTGTGTTACCAATTGGCCTCCATTTTGTCAAGTCTTCAAATAGACTGTTTATTCTATGTGCTTTCATGACAAGCCTCTTTTCACACATTACAAAAGTTGAAAAGTTCTGTATAGCATTCCTACAAAATAAGTTATTTATTTAGAGTAAAAGATTGTACCAAATGAAAAAATAGATTAAGCAACATAAGTTCTTTAAGATAATTTTGGATAATGAACTCAACGATAATTATGACTTTTTAAAAAAGCTATTGTATAAACTTAAGATTCATGGCAAAAGAATAAAAGTTACTGATTGATTACATTTTAAGAAAATATAAAATGTAAAATCCAATCCTTGAAACTTATTTTAGGAAATAATTCCAAAAAAATTCTCTGAAAATGTGTTATGAAATGTATCCAGAAAATGTCTTAAAAATAAGTTCTTTCATGTTATATGACTAATATTGTGGATTTGATTTTAGATTCTAATGTTTTCTTTATTATTTGAGGTCTACTATTTAGGTCAGATTATAAATATATAAACTCTAATTCAATACTTTTACCATATAGTTCTTCTTAGAGGCATTTATATATTACCTATGCTAGTTATATACAATATAGATATCATATATATGTATATGTCATATATATATCATATTTATTTGTGTGGTTTTAATTTCTACTTTTATGTTTCTTCAGATAATCAATTATTTTTTCTAGACTTGCTCTAGAGTTCATCCTCACAATTTACTGTCTTGCCCTCTGCCAAACAATAGTTGAGTTTAAACAAAATAAGTGAAGCCAAATTTCATTATTGTAAAATTGTCATCCTTTTTTATTCTGAGATACACAATTCCCATGCTAACATTTCTGAAAATAAAATGTTTTAAAATAAAAGTCATGAATATATTCCAGTTACCACCAAAGTGATAAGCTATGATGCAGTTATTGTCTATACCAATTTAAAATTAGCAAAGTCTAGAAGGGATGTGAATGTCACCTCAGTTAAATTTTTGTATTGATGTTTTCTCTCCCATTTGAACATCTGGTAATGCAAGTAAAGAAAGAGAAAACAGCAAAAATAGAGACTAGATAATGATTTTCAAGACGTCAGAAATTTGTGTGGCTGAGATGCAACTTGTGGACGATTTTTTAGTAGGATGCCAACAATCTATTTGCAAAACATTTCCAAGTAGTGTTCTGAGAAGTTATGTAATTTTCTCCAATGATACACTAGTCCAAAAGGGGGAGAAAACCCAGTTTAACCAAGAAAAATTTTCACAGGAAACCCTAATATTCTCTATACAGTTTGTAATTTTAGTATCTGTTTTAAATGTTAAGAATATAAACAGTATCAACACGCAAAAGCAAGCCACATGTAATGTTGATAGTTTTCATAACTGTTATACATCAAAAGTAAATTAAATAAAACTTTAGACTTTTGATTGAAAAACAGATTAACTAAAGTTGTAAATTTTACCTAACATTAATTGGGTTCTTACTATATCGTAATATGTATTTTCAATATATTACACTTACAAATGCTTTTTATTTTACAACAACTTTATGAAGTAGGTACCATTATTCACCCTAGTTTACTAATGAAGAAACTGATGTTCAAAGATTAAGAAAACTGCTAGTAAAGTATAAAAACAAAAATCAAACAGTTTAACTGGTTCTGGAGAACACCCTCTTAATCAAAATATTTGCCTCTCAATATTTCCACTAAAGAATAAAGTGACATGTTGTTTAACTTACTATGCATTTTTGTTTTGTTTGTTTGTCTACTTTCTGTTGGTGAGAATTCTCTTCCTTTGGAAAATGGATTTTATGCCCACTACCATAATTTGGCTTTTTTCCAGAGCTTCCAGGTATTTCACATGATCAAGCTGGAGAAGATAATTATTCTTCCTAAATTGTTTTGATTAGAAACATGGTAGAGTTTAGATACATAGCCCTAGCTTTTTCTGACAACCATTATTCCTGCTCTGTAAAAGAAACAAGCTTACCAATCTAAAACAACAACAGCAATTGAGTTAATATGAACCCATATTTTTGATGCCAGCATAATACAGGCAAACCCCTTAAATCAATCTAGGAGCGGCCAGGAATACAGAGCCACTTTAAATATTACATAAATAGAGGAGTTGATATACATTTAATGCTTGATTTACATGAATGTATAAAGAGCTGGGTAGAGAAGATCAAGAAGGGAAATACTTCCTGAGGACCTCATTGTGAAACACTGAAGCAGGTTTCCACAGGTTATTGGGAAAATACTGTGACCACCTATGTAAGTGTCAGAAAAGCAATGCTCCCCTGGGCCCCACCCAGAGAAAAAGAAAACCACCTTAGCACATTTTGGCAGACAACAGGGGGTAACTCTTTCACATCTGTGAGTGGTAATAGCACTTAGTGTGGCCTCAAAGCCTACCCCTGGGTCCCACCAAGGGAGTGAGGTGACCACCCTGCATCACATTTCAGCAAAGAGCAGGAGCTGATTGTGACATGCCCAGGAGTGTAAACAGCACTCAGCTCAGCCTTAAAGGCCACCCTAAGGCCTTGCCTGGGCAGGTAGGCAAAATTCAACAGTGTATTTCTACTAAGCACAATGACTGGTCTTGCATATCTGAGCAGTGGCTCCACCCAACATTGGGGCCCCACATCCCTGTCCAATTGTTGAACTCAAATAATGGTACCATCTGTCCAGAAAATACACCCTGTGGCCAGGCCTGATTACAGGTTACTATAGGGTCCATTCACCTGCTCATTCTATTTGCAAAGCTCAGTCAGTGGTCTCATCAAACAGCAGAGCTCAGCCAACTGCTCCACCTGAACTAAGAGCAACGAAAACAGCCCAGCCATTTATAGAATGTGAAAGCAAGCTCTATCTGCTCAGGGTCATTACCACCTGACCCATTCAGAATCACAGGATAGACTAAATTCATGAAGATCTATTCCCACCAAAGAACACCTATAAAAGCTAGAAGATGTAGCTGTCTCCTCAAATGCAGACAACAATGCAAGGACACAAGGATGAAAAGATGCAAGAAAATCATTACACTTCCAAAAGACACCCAAAAAACTCCAACAATTGACTCTAAATAAATAGAGATCTATAAAATTAAAGACACAAAGTTTAAAATAATCCTCTTAAGAAATTTAGTGAACTACAAGAATAAACAGATTTTTAAAAATTAAGTGAATTTTGTAAAATAAATGGAGAAAATTAGAAGTTTGAAAAAAATTAAAAACAAACAAAAAACACCAAAATCCTACAGATGAATACAAAGACTGAACTTAAATATGCAACAGAAAGGTTTAACAATAGGCTTGATCAAGTTGAAGAATCAGTGAGCTCAAAGACAAAACATTTGAAACTATCCAACCAGAGGATCTAAAAGGAAATTAAGAAAACAACAACAGCAACAACAATGAAAAGAAATGAAGGCCTATGTAAATTATGGAACACCATCAAGAGACCAAACCTTTGCATAATAGGGATTTATGAAGGGTATGATACAGCAAAAGGACCAGGGAATATATTTACAGAATTAAATGCTGAAAAAATCCCTAATATAGGGGGAAAAAGCCAACATCCAGGTTCCAGAGGTGCAGAAATCTTCAATCAAATTTAAGCTAAAGAAGTGTTCACCAAGCACATAATAATTTAACCCCAAAATTAACGACTAAGACAAAATTCTGAGAGCAAGAAGTAATAAGAACCTCATCACATGGAGAGGAGTGCTTATATGACTATCAACCGATTCATTAGCAGAAATCTTATGGGTCTGGAAGAAAAATGAGATGAAGGCCAGGTGCAATGGCTCATGTCTGTAATCCCAGCACTTTGGGAGGCCGAGGTGGGAGGATCACGAGGTCAAGAGATCGAGACCATCCTGGCCAACATGGTGAAACCCTGTCTGTACTTAAAATATAAAACTTAGCTGGTCGTGGTAGCACATGCCTGCAGTCCCAGTCACTCAGGAGGCTGAGGCAAGAGAATCACTTGAACCTGGGAGGCAGAGGTTGCAGTGAGCCAAGATTGCGCTACTGCACTCCAGCATGTAGCTGGAGTGAGTGATGATGACAGAGCGAGATTCTGTCTACAAAAAAAAAAAAAAAGAAGAAGAAGAATGAAAAAGAAAGAAAAATGACATGATATATTCAAAGTGGTAAAGGAAAAAGCTGCCAACCAAATATATTTTACCCAGCAAAGCTGTCAGACAGAAATGAGACAGATGAAAAACTTTTCTGGAATGATAAAGGCTAACAGAGTTTGTAACCACTAGAATTGCCTTAAAAGAATTGCTAACAGAGCTAGTTAAGCTAAAAGGCCACTAATTAATAACATAAAATTTACGCAAGTAACATAAAATTTACACAAAACACAAAGGCAGAACCCTCTTTGAAATACTCTAAGGACTGTAACGGTATTGTGTAAAGCAATTTTCTACCTAGTATGAGGGTAAAAGATAAAACGGTTAGTAACAACTGTAGCTGAAATAAATTCGTGAAGGAATAAATATTAAAACTTATGAGTGAGGCTTGGTGGCTCATGCCTGAAATCCCAGCCCTTTGGGAGACCAAGGAGGGTGGATCACCTGAGGGCAGGAGTTCAAGACCAGCCTGACCAATATGGTAAAACCCCATTTCTACTAAAAATACAAAAATTAACCAGGCAGGGTGGCACATGCTTGTAATCCCACCTACTTGGAAGGATGAGGCAGGAGAATCGCTTGAACCAGGAAGGTGGATGTTGCAGTGAGCTGAGATTGCACCATTGCACTCCATCCTGGGCAATAATAGCAAAACTCCATCTCAAAAAAAAAAAAAAAAAAAAAAAAAGTAAATTCTGAGATCAAAAGCATAAAATTGGCAGAGATGAATTAAAAGTGAAGAGCTGTTGTATACACTCAAAGTAAGGTAATTATTAGTTTTACATAGACTTTTATAAGATGCTTTATGTAAGTTTCATGACAACCAGAAAACAAAAATCTATAGCATATGCACAAAACAAAAACAGTAAAGATTCAAAGCATGTCAGTAAGAGATAACCATTAAACCACAAAGAGAAATAGCGAGAGAATAAAAAAGGAACAAAATATCTGGAAACCAATCAGCAAAAGTAACAAAATGGCAGTAGCAAGTACTTACTTCTCAATAATGACCTTGAATGTAAATGAATTAAAATCCTCAATGTAAAGAGTGACTTAATGAATAATGAATAAAGCAAACAAGGCTCAACTATGTGCTGTCTACAGGAGACTCATCCCACACACAGACTGAAATTGAACAGACAAAAATATATTTCACACAAATGAAAACCAAAAAAGAGCAGGGGGAGATACATGTATATCAGACAAACTTTAAGTCAAAAACTATAAAGACAAATGGCAAAGAACATTAGATAATAATGAAAGGTGCATTCTTCAAGAAGATATAGCAATGGCAAATTTATATGCACCTAACTTTGGGGCACCTAAATATATAAAGTGACTATTTGAAAACTAGAATGGAGAGAGAGATTGCAATATATTAATGGTAGAGAACTTTAATACCTCATTTTCAAAAATGAACAAGACATCCATACAGAAACTTAATAAGGAAAACATTGGACTTTGACACTTTAGACCAAATGGACCTAAGAACTATATTTAGAGCATTCCATCTAACAGCAACAAAATTCTTATTCTTCTCAAGCACACGTGGAACAGTCTCTGGACAGTGTTAGGTCACAAGACAAATTTCAGCGAATTTAAGAAGATTGAAACCATATCAAGTAACTTTTCTAGCCATAATGTTATGGAACAAGAAATCAAAAACTTTTCTAGCCATAATGTTATGGAACTGGAAATCAAAAACTAGAAATCAAAAACTAGAATTCAAAAAAATGTTTTGAAGAATTTCAAAAAATTCACTAATAGATGAAAATTAAATAACATGCTCCTGAATAACCAATGGATCAATAAAGAAATTAAATGGGTAATATAAAAATATCTTGAGACAAAGAAAAATGGAAACATTACATACCAAAACTTACAGGAAGCAACGAGAAGAGTTCTAAGAGAAAAGTTTACAGTAATAAACACCTATATCAAAAGAGATAAAAAAAATCTCAAATAAAATTTAACATTATGCCTCAAGGAAATGGAAAAAGAAAAACAATCTAAACCAAAGATTAGCAGAAGGAAAGATATAATAAAGAGCAGAAATAAATAAAATAGAAACTAGAAAATGATATAAAAAATAACAAAATTAAGTGTTCATTTTTGAAAAGATAAGCAAAATCAACAAACCTTTAGGCAGACTAAGATAAAAGAGAGAAGACCCACATAAAGAAAATAAGAAATGAAAGAGGCTGTATTATAACTGATATCACAGAAATACAAAGGATTATAAGAGGCTATTTTGAACAATTGTATGCCAACAAATTGAATAATCTAGAAGAAATGAATAAATTCATAAACACATACAATCTGCCAAGACTGGATCATAAAGAAATAAAAAATCTGAACAAATCAATGATAAGTAAAAAGATTAAATTAGTAATAAAAAGTCTCTCACCCAAAAACAAAACAAAACAAACCACCTCAGGATTTGATGACTTTACTGCTGAATTCTATTAAACATTTAAAGAACAGCAACCTTTCACAAACTTAAACATCAAAGAGGAGGGAATACTTCCAAACTCTTGTTGTGAGGCCAGCATTACTCTGTTACTAAATCCAGTTAAGAACATTACAAGAAAAAGAAAATTAAAGGCCAATATTTTTGAAGAACATAGATTCAAAAATCCTAAAATAAAAAATACTAGCAGACTGAATTCAAAAACACATTAAAAGGATCATTCAACATAAGCAAGTAGGATTTATCCCAATAAAAGAATGTATTGCATTTATTTCTGCTCTTTGTTATGTTTTTCCTTTTTCTAATTTTGAGCTTAGCTGGTTCTTCTTAGATATGAGGATGGGCAGACACTCACAAATCAATCAGCATGGTACATTACATTAATACAATAAAAGATAAATATTATATGATCATCTCATTAGATGCAGAAAAAGCATTTTATGAAATTCAGAATCCTTTCATTACAAAAACTCACCCAATTAGGAACAGAAGAAACATACCTTAACACAATAAAGGCCATATATAATAGTCCACAGCTAACATTATACTCAATGATGAAAAATTGAAACCTTTTCCTCTAAGATTCATAAAAAGATAAAGATGCTCACTCTTACTATTTCTATTCAACATAATTTCAGAGTCCTTGTCAGAGCAATTATGCAATCGAAAAAATTAATAAAAGGCATCCAGTAAGAAAGGAAGAGGTAAAATTGTTACTGTTTGCTGTTGACACGATTTTATAGATAAAAAATTCTAAAGATTCAAACAAAGAAACTGTTAGAACTAATAAACAAATACAGTATAGTTAAAGGATAAAAAAATCAATACACAAAACAGTAGCCTTCCTATATATTAACAACAAACTATCCAAAAAAAATCAAGAGAATAATCTCATTTACAATAGTAACCTCCCAAAATAAATAAAATACTTCCTAGTAAATTTAACCAAGGAGATGAAAGCTCTATACACTGAAAAATTTAATGAAAGAAATAGAAGACACAAATACATAGAAAATTATTATATGTTCAGGGATAATGAAAATTAATATTGTTAAAATATCTATACTACCCAAAGTGATGCACAGAATCAATGCATTTTGTATCAGAATTCCCTGTTATTTCTCATAGAAATAGAAAAATAATCCTAAAATGTATATGAAATTACAAAAAAATTTGAATAGCCAAAGCAATAATGAGCAAAAAGAACAAAGCTGGAGACATCACACTACCTGATTTCAAACTATACTACAAAGCAATAATAAAACAGCACGGTACTGACATAAAAACAGACACATTTACAAATGCAACACAATAGAGAGCCCAGAAATGAAAATATGTATGTATGGTTAACCGATTTTTGACAACGTTGCCAAGAATACTCAGCAGGAAAAGGAAAGTTTTTCATATTCACATTAAAAAGAATGCAATTAAATGTTTTTCTTACACCATATTTAAAAATCAATTCAAAATGGGTTTAAGACTTAAATGTAAGACCTAAGACTGTGAGACCCTATAATAAAACATAGGGGAAAAAACTAAACAACATTGATCTGGGCAATTACTTTTTTTTTTTAAATTTGTCTCCCAAAATATAGACAACAAAAGCAGAAATAGTAAATGAGATTGCATCACTTTAAGAAGCTTCTGAACAACAAAGAAAGCAATTAACAGAGTGATGAGGCAGTCTAGAAATTGGGAGAAAATATTTGTAAGCCACACCTCCAATATGGAGTTAATATCCAAAATATATAAGGAAATCAAACAAAATTTTATAGAAAGAAAACAACTTAATTGTATAAAATAGTAAGGGACTAGAACAGACATTTCTCAAACGATGACAAAAATGAGCAAAAGATATAAGAAAAAAGATGCTCAACATCACTAATCATTAGGGAAATGCAAATTAGAACCATAATGAGATATCATGTCATACCTATAAGAATGGCAATTATGAAAAAGATGAAAGATAACAAGTGCTGGCTAGGACTTGGAGAAAATGGTAACCCCTGTAATACTGTTTGTGGAAATATAAATTAGTAGAGTCATTATGAAAAATAGTACAGAATTTCTTCTAAAAGCTAAAAATAGAAATGTTATATGACTCCAAAATCTTGCTTCTGGGTATTTACCTAAAATATTTGAAATCAGTATGCCCAAGAGATATCTGCACTTTCATGTTCACCGCAGCAATTTTCACAATAATAAAGTTATGGAATCAACCTAAGAGTCCATCAACAGATGAATGAATAAGAATGAAGACAGATGACTATGTCTATGTGTTCTGTATACACAATAGAATACTAATTTTCAGCCTTAAAAAAGAATTTTTGTCATTTGCAGCTACATCAATGGAATTGGAGAACATTAAGCTATGTGTAATAAGCTAGGCACAGAAAGAAAATACCACATGTTCTTAATTACATGTGAAATTTAAAACCATCAAACTCATAGAAGCAGAGTGTAGAATGGTGGTTACCAGAGGCTGGGGGATAGGGGGAATGAGAAGATGGTCAAATGGCACAAAGCCTCAGTTAGACAATAGGAATATGTTTTTTTCTTTTTCTGAGAGTCACAATGTGGTGAATACAGTCAATAACAGTGTATTGTGCCTTTCTAAATCACCGAGAGAGTGAATTTCAAATGTTCGCACCACAAAAATAAGTATTGGAGGTAATAAATGTGTTATTTTGATTTAATTATTCCATATTGTATTCATATATCATAATATTACTTTGTACCTCACTAATATAAAACATTATAATTTGGCAATTTACAAATAAAATAAGTTTCAAAAAGAAAGAAAACTAGTGCTTACAAAGAAGTCTGAGAAGCCACTGCATGGGCCATTACCACTTCTCAAAATAAATAGCTTCTCCCTCTCCCACTTTCCAAATATACTGTTTGTTACTTTTAGTGGCAAACTCTAATTTAGAATCCTAGAAAGGAGTATCTAGTAAACGTAGCTTCTGAGCTAGCTATTCTCTGCAATGCAATGAGGAAGAGACATTTCAAGCCGGTGCAAACATGCAAAATTAACAACTGGCAGAATGTCACACTATTTTTCTACAAATTACCTTATTATGGCAAACAGTGATTTGGTATTAGAGAGTAAGATCAGAGAAAAGGAAGAGACAATAGGAAATAAAGAAATCATGGAACTTGGAGAGAAAGAGATGATTGTCATTACATTTCTTGGATACTTTAATATCTATGAAAAATCATTACAATAAAACTTAGGTTCATAATTGCTTGTATAATGTATAATGACATCTATCTTGAAATTTCAGCAGCAGTTACTACTATGAAGAATTTATTGTAAGATTTCTCATTAACTGAAAATTACTTTACTTCTGGAATACCTCTGACCTCAAACTTGGATGCCTCTAAAATAGTTACACTGAAATTGCTGAGATCAACAATATCTGATCAACTTTATTTCATCTCAATCTTTCAACATCCTTCTTATTTATTTGTTTTTCTTACACTGGTTATTACCTTGATTCTTTAGTGTGTGCATATTCACCATTCGTTTTCCAGTGAATGCACCTTAGTTCATTATATTTCACAAATGTGTATAATGTCATTGTATGGCATTAATCATATCGTTCCTAAGCATAAGGGGTTTTAAAGTTTTTATTATTTAAGAAAACATTATGAACATACCTGTAGATATCTTCCAGTACATATTCGTACACAGCTCTCTAGGACATTAACTAGGAAATAGAATTATGGGTTAATGAGTACCACTGAAACTTTACTGTAATAGATAATGACAAATGGTTTCTATAACAGTTCTATTCTTTTATGTTCTTTTGATACTTGTGTATTATATTTTTTAACTAAAGTTGGGGCAGCTAGAAAAGAAACACCTTTCTCTGTGTCGAGAATATAAAAATATTCTCTTATGCAGTATTGTATTCTATTGCTATTTTATTCTAATATTATAAAGTTGCTTTCCACTTGTTATATATTCCACTTGGAATATTACATATTATATATATAAATGTGTGCTTTAAGATAATTCAATCTCATTTATTTCTACCTGAATGGCTCTTATATTTCTCTATCTTACTCAATACTGATAAAGATTCCCCTTCTCCTTTTTATGTTCTCATATTATTTTATTCCTTCTACATGATTAAAAGTTAAACATACTTTTTATGTCATTATGTTGGTTCCCCTTGAGATTTCACCATTACTTTTTGCTGAAAAATCAAAATGAATTACTATCCCTCCAGACTGTGATACAATTTAAGGACTTTAAAATACATACTTTATGGAGTCTCTTTCTAGTGTTATGTTTTTGTCCCTACACAACAGAACTTAATATTATTATTATAAAAATAGGTAACATTATAATATCATTATACACAAAGACATTATTAGATTTACCTATTTATTATTTTCTTTACTCACTTTTCCTTCTTGAATCTTTGACTTTCCTTTTAGGCTTGTTTCACTAATGCACCACCTTTAACGATTACAAACTTGTTTAGTGAAGTTATAATGGTGGTAATTTCTAAGATTTTGTTGCTCTGAAATGATTTATTTCACAATTTACTTATGAATGAAATCTTGTTACATATCTATTTTTTCTCAGCTCTTTAAAGATAGAAGGCCATTATCTTTTTGCTTCTGCTATTAGGGAGCAGTCTGCTGTCAGTTAAATTGTCATTTATCTGTAATTGGTTTGCCTTCCTTATAGATTGAAATATATTATTTTTGTCTATAGTTATATAAACACAGTGTAATGTGCCTACATCTTAATTTCTTATCATTTATCTTTTTTGATATATGTTGTGTCTTTGGGTTAATGGCTTTTAAACATGAATTTGGAAAATTCATTTTTTGTCTCTTGAAAAAGTTTCCTTTTATTGTTTTCATATTATCCTCTTTGGGGACTCTATTTTAAAAGTATGAGAGATTTTTTTCAACTTTACCCATTTTCAATTTAAAATTTTTTTCTCTTCCAATATGCCAAATATCCTATTTCACACATCCAGTGATATTTGCAGTATATATACATATATACCACACATGTATACATACACACACACAGATACACACATATATGTCAGAATTCTATATATATGTCACAATTCTATGAGTGTCACAATTCTATGAGACACACATATATATGTCACAATTATATTGTCATCTTCATTTTATAGATGAAAAAATTCTGGAAAAGCAAGTTTAAGCGACAAACCCAAAGATTCTCTGTTCTTAAGTGTCAGAGGTAAAATTGAATAAAGGTAGTCTGAATCTAGGGTACTTTCTCTTAATCCTATGCTGCTCCAATCATGTGACTGTAGAAAGAGAAAATTGTGATTTTCTGTCCATCGGAAAACAACGTATGTTTTCATTCATATTTCTTTTCTTCTTTACCGATGCCTAATTAGCATATATCTCAATTGTCCTAGATTTATTTTTAACCATGTCTGATAAAAGATGTAAAACGTAATTTAAACGTTTTTACTTTGTGTATGTGTGTCCCATTTATTTTGTGTCTTTGGGTGGTTCTGAGAGAGGGACGAAGGAAGAAAGAGAGAGAGAGAGACTCTGTTTTGAAATGTGCTCAATAATCTAGTTGTATTTCATGGCTTTATAATAAAATTCAGAATTCTTTTTAACAGCAGTTATACTAATAAAATTAATGAGTTCTTGCCTTTACTTATTCTGATAGAAGCCTTAAGAAAAGTTTTAACTAAATCAAGAAGGTGAATTTGAAGCAAAACTATGTTGAAAATTTATTTACCTGTAAATACTTCTTTTCTGAGCCATTATGTTCAATCACAAATATTTATTGACTATCTTGGAGAACCTGGAAGCAAATTTAACGTAAGCTGAAAGATTTCAAATGCTTCTTTCAGGTAGAAAAATGAGAAACAGCTCAAGCTTTCTTGAACAGCATTTACTATAACTTGGGCAATCAAATAATTCTGTAAAGGACTCTTTGGGAAAAAATGAAGTATTAATTGCATTTTAATATTCATCATAACATATATATCTTGATGAATCCAACATGATAGAAGTATATAGTGCCTTTTCTATTATGCATATATAAATTGCACTGTGGACCACTTATAAATATAGTTTAAAATATGTGCATGTTTATGTCATGGTACTCACACCAAATTCTATTATTATAGATTCTTGTAAAGCTGTAATTGTTGTATCTTTGCTTTAAAAGCATGTTATTGATCCTATCTATGATTTTATATAGACACTAGTAAGAAATGCTAACTTCTACAATTTTATCATTGTCCTTATGGGAAATCATCATCCACTTTACAAGAACTAAATTATGATGCAATTTCTAGGAATGCGTTGGAGTTATAAATTTAGATTGCATATAGATTAACATTTATGTATACCTTTGACTCTACATAGTTAACTGGTGTTTCTTTGTTAAGATATTCAGAAGGAAAACAGGTTAAAATACAAGTCTTAATATACAAATGTTTTGGAATTGATCTCTATTTAAGGTCACTTAAGAAAAGTCTTGGAGCTATTTAAGCAAACATTAAATATCACATATAATGTACTGTATAATAACCCTGTCTAATTGCAATACAGCGATTATAGAACTTTACATGCAAATTAAGCTGTGATCATATATATTTAATACATCTTTTAGCTGCACTTATGTCTATTGCTCAAGTCAAATTTATTTAAAGTCACTATGTTACTCTTTCTTATTACATACATGTTCAGATCTCAATCTTGATTATAAGAAAAATAATAATTGTTTAGAATTAAACACCTATTAGAGTTTGACCTAAATCATGCATCTATTTATTAAAATATCATATTGTATTTTGTGCTCTGGAAAATAATACATGTCAGAATTCATTTATCTTAAATATGTGAAAGAATTGAAACTTGAAAAGCAGATACTTATGTCCTTTCAATAATGGTATATTGAGTCATAACGGAAAGGAAGAGATAATAATATTACATTTAAAAATTCATGAAGTTCTTTAATGCAAAGGAGACTGACTTTAGCAGCATTAAGCACAGAGCTGCTGACATAGTGAAAGATTACACTGTATTGTGGAACAGTATGATTAAGTGATGTGCAAACATCCTACCAGAGGAGCATGCAGGATACCGGAACATATGGTTCTGGACGGTTTTTTTTTCTTTTCTCTCTCTCAATAACTACAGATTCTGGCCAGAGATTTCTGTTGATTCGTACAAAATCTCTTGATTAGAATCCTCAGCCATCTGCTGTCGGATGGCAATGTACGAAAATGTCAGCAGAAAGAGCAGAACTTAAAGCTTATTTGTGGGAAGGATTTAAAGCTAGCATAACCATGAATAAAACAAGGTGATCAACTTTAATGTGATCAGGAGCTAGTTCATGTTGAGAGTATAAAGGGGATAAAAAGTTGGATAAAAATGTTCTCCAGAAAAAGCAAAGACAACCACACAAACATATCTCTACCGTTTATAGTTCTCTATTGTTTATAGTTAACACAGCTGCTGAACCTTTGTTACACAGAAGCAGAAAAACAATTTACACTGTAATATTCTAAAACTGAAATTTTCTGAAACATAAAACTAATAATTATTTAAATTTTATTACAGAGGAAACCCAGGTACAGAAATATTAACTAATATTTATGTAATATTTTAAACCATTTTAGGATATTCCATAATACTCAATAATGTAGATTCAGTAACTATCATGTCATTGAAATTTCTTCTCTATTGGTCATCAGTAATAATCCAAATTTCATATGCAACTTTTTTTGTCTTTATCCTTTTGACAGAATCTCTCTTTTACTCTCTCAAATTATTCTGATTTATCTGTCAATACAGGACATATATCTGATTTTTCTCCTAGTCTTTTATATTTTCTTTGGTGCCAGCACTTATTTTCACTCTTCAAAATACACAAATCTCCCCAAATATTCTATTCTTTTCTACATGTCTTGTCATTTGTCAAGACATGGTTTCAACTATTAAGGTTATTCATTGACACTCCTGGAATGTTCTCTCAAAGTTGATAATCCACCTATTGGCAGTATATTGAACATATCACCATAATCTTAAAGTATAGACTTTATAGAAACAAACCTTAAAAACCTCTCCGATAGATTTTTCCATTTAATTAACTGAAAAAAAAAAAAAAAAAAAAAACTGAAAAACCACAAAATACATCAGCTTTTTTCCCCCTGATTTTCCTATTTTGGTAAAGTGTAAGGTAATAATCTTAGCCTAGAAGAAATGAAAATAAAACAATTCAAGAGTTGTAGGTATTTTTAAAACACATAAACATAACTGGGGGCAGTGGCTCATGACTGTAATCCAGCAATTTGGGAGGTCGAGACTCACGACTCGCTGGAGTGCTAGAGGTCAACACCAGCCTGGCCAAAATGGAGAATCTGCATCCCTACAAAAAATAAATAAATAAATAAAAATAACTGGGCTGATGGTGCATCTGTAGTCCCAGCAAAGACCATGGGAGCTTCAGGTGGCAGTTAAGAGGATCACTTATCCCAGGAGGTTGAAGCTGCGGTGAACCATGATTGTACCACTGCACTCCAGTCTGGACAACAGAGCAAGACCCTGTATCTGAAAAACAAATCAGAACAAAATACCTAAACATGAAAGTTGCTAATGCTAATATCAGTGAAACTTTTGAAACACTCCTCTCTTGTACATGGTTCAGTTGGCCCAGGCTTCACATGGTTTAGACAATAAACAGAGTGGACACTACTGCATTAGTACCCTGATTAAGTTGGATCTGAAAACTAAGTGGTACATTAGTAATCTAGCTAAAACTGACAGGCTGTCATAATTAACACTTAAAAATAATAGTAATTAAGCATGCTGAATATGAATGATATGTGCCAAATCAATAAATAATTTCTTCCCTGTTACCCTTGTGATCCAACAGAATACAGGCTGGAAAAATAGACAGGCTTGCCTCTGAGGGTAGGCTTCCTTTTTTTCTTTTTTTTTTTTTTTTTGATTCTTTATTTACCCGTCAATGAAGACTGACATAAGATTTGGTAATCCAGTCAGGAGGTCACTACTCAAGAATCATGCTGACCATTTGACCCTTGAGTATCTTTCTTGTACTTCCCAGGATTCAACTGGAACTGTCATTTCCTGAAATCTCAGTCTCAAATTTTGTCCATACTAGAGTCAAGGCAGCTTAAACCCTGGCTGCTAGAGTTATGACTGTAGCCCCATGGTCCTCCCCGGCTAGGAGGGCAAATGAAGTAGACATATCATAATCACATTTTATTGTAAATAATTAGGTTTATAGAGACACAGTATGAGGTACCCAAATTGCAAATAGATCCTTTTGCAGATTATCAATCTAGGTTTATAAGCAATAAAAAATCCTATTTTGAAGAATATATGTTAGAAAATATTTGTGACAGTAGGTTAGGCAAAGATTTTTTCAAAGAGAACATTATAAACACAAGTTACAATTAAAAAGATAAACGGGAATTCAAAAAATGGGAATATTTTACATGTGGACAAGCAAAAAAATTATTAAGATAATAAGAAGGTAAGTACACTAGAGAAAATTTTTGAAAACTTATATTTGACAAAGAGCTTATATCTGGAATATTTACAGAAGCCTTACAACTTGACAATAAGAAGATAAACAACTCTGTTGCAACAAACTTTCAAAGTAAATGTCATATAAAAGTCCAATAAGCACAGAAAATATAGTCAACGTTGATACTCATGAGATAAATGCAAATTAATACAACAATGAGATATCAGTACACACCCACTAGAACCGTTAATGTTAAAGACTGACATTAGAATCAACATGGTGAAACCCCATCTCTACTAAAACTACAAAAAAAAAAAATCAGCCAGGCATGGTGGCGCATGCCTGTAATCCCAGCTACTTGGGAGGCTGAGGCAGGAGAATTGCTTGAACCTGGGAGGCAGAAGTTGCAGTGAGCCGAGATCCTGCAACTGGACTCCAGCCTGGGCAACAAGAGCGAAACTCCATCTTAAAACAAACAAACAAACAAAAAAGACTGACATTAGAAATTTGGATGAGAAAGTGACCCAACTGGATATTTACTAGATTACTGATGTGAATGCAAAGGGGTACAGGCACTTTTGGAATAAGCATGGCAAAAGGTGAACATATGCTTTCTGTATGGTCCAGTAATTCCAATTCTAGGTATTTACCCAACAGAAATGAAATTATTTGCGCACAGAAAGATATGCTTCCAGATAGTCAAAATCCGAAGTAGCACCCATTCCCATAAGTGATAAATAAACAAATTTACTATTTCCATTCTGTAATATTCAACAATAAAAAAATACATGTAACAACATGGATGAATTTTATAACAATACTTCAAGTGAAGAGTCAAACACAAAGAATTATGTACTGTATAATTCCAAACAGATGCAATTCTACCAAAGCAAAATTGTAGTGACTGAAGGCAGATCAGAGGATGCCTGGGGCCAGGGGTTGGGTGCAATGCTTAAGTACAATAAAAAATTAGAAAAATTTATGATAAAAAAGGCATTACAACGATTATACAACTGAAAGCTGTTATACAAATTCATCAAAGCCTACATAGAGTAAGTGAATTTCATTGCATAAAAATAACTTAATTAAAAAATCCTCCTGGCTGGGCACAGTGGCTCATGCCTGTAATCCTAGCACTTTGGGAGGCCGAAGCGGGCAGATTGCCTGAGCTCAGGAGTTCGAGATCAACCTGGGCAACATGGTGAAATCCCGATTCTACTAAAATACAATAAAAAAAATTAGCCAGGCGTGGCATCGTGTGCCTATAGTCTCAGCTACTCGGGAGGTTGAGGCAGAATTGCTTGAACACAGGAGGCAGAGGTTGCAGTGAGCTGGGATCGAACCACTGCACTCCAGCCTGGTCGACAGAGTGAGACTCTGTTTCAAAAACAAAACAAAACAAAACAAAAAACCTCTGTAGGCTGTTTATTATCTAAATGTCACCTATTATTTTTTACAGCTTTATTGTATATTTGGCAAACAATAAATCCCAAATACTTAAAATATATATTTTTGTTAGTTTAACTTCTGTATACACTCATAAAACAATCACAATAATCTGGATGATTAAAAAAAAAAAAAATCCACCATTCATTTCCTTGTGTCCCTGTGTCTCTTTGTTATCCATTCCTCCCCATCTGGTTCCCAAGACACTGATTATGATTTCTCTCACTATGGATCAATTTGCATTTTCAAGAATTTTATATAAGTAGAATAATACAGTATGCATGCTATTTTTTTGTTTCTTTCAATCAGCATAAATGCTTTGAGATTATTGTAGCTGCCTAAATAAATCAAGCTACCAATGACCTTCTTCACAGAATTGGAAAAAACTGCTTTAAAGTTCATATGAAACCAAAAAACAGCCTGCATTGCCAGGACAATCCTAAGCCAAAAGAATAAAGCTGGAAGCATCATGCTACCTGACTTCAAACTGTACTACAAGGCTACAGTAACCAAAACAGCATGGTACTGGTACCAAAACAGAGATACAGACAAATGGAACAGAACAGAGCCCTCAGAAATAATACCACACATCTACAACCATCTGATCTTTGTGACAAACCTGACAAAAACAAGAAATAGGGAAAGGATTCCCTATTTAATAAATGGTGCTGGGAAAACTGGCTAGCCATATGTAGAAAGCTGAAACTGGATCCGTTCCTTATACCTTATACAAAAATTAATTCAAGATGGATTAAAGACTTAAATGTTAGACCTAAAACCATAAAAACTCTAGAAGAAAACCTAGGCAATACCATTCAGGACATAGGCACAGGCAAGGACTTCATATCTAAAACACCAAAAGCAATGGCAACAAAAGCCAAAATTGACAAATGGGATCTAATTAAATTAAAGAGCTTCTGCACAGCAAAAGAAATTACCATCAGAGTGAACAGGCAATCTACAGAATGGTAAAAAAAAAATTTGCAATCTACTCATCTGACAAAGTGCTAATATCCAAAATCTACAAAGAACTCAAACAAATTTACAAGCAAAACAAACAACCCCATCAAAAAGTGGGTGAAGGATGTGAACAGACACTTCTCAAAATAAAACATTTATGCAGCCAATAGACACATGAAAAAATGCTCATCATCACTGGCCATCAGAGAAATGCAAATCAAAACCACAATGAGATACCATCTCACTCCAGTTAGAATGGCGATCATTAAAAAGTCAGGAAACAACAGGTGCTCGAGAGGATGTGGAGAAATAGAAATGTTTTTACACTGTTGGTGGGAGTGTAAATTAGTTCAACCATTGTGGAAGACAGTGTGGCAATTCCTCAAGGATCTAGGGCTAGAAATACCATTTGATCCAGCCATCCCATTACTGGATATATACCCAAAGGATTATAAACCATGCTGCTATAAAGACACATGCACATGTATGTTTATTGCGGCACTATTCACAATAGCAAAGACTTGGAACGAACCCAAATGTTCATCGATGATAGACTGGATTAAGAAAATGTGGCACATATATACCATGGAATACTATGCAGCCATAAAAAAGGATGAGTTCATGTCCTTTGTAGGGACAATGGATGAAGCTGGAAACCATCATTGTCAGCAAACTGTCACAAGGACAAGAAACCAAACACTGCATGTTCTCACTTATAGGTGGGAATTGAACAATGAGAACACTTGGACACAGGGTGGGAACATCATACACTGGGCCTGTCGTGGGGCAGGGGGAGGGAGGAGGGATAGCATTAAGAGATATACCTAATGTAAATGACGAGTTAATGGGTGCAGCACACCGACATGGCACATGTATACATATGTAACAAACCTGAATGTTGTGCACATGTACCCTAGAACTTAAAGTATAACAATAAAAAATAAAATAAAATAAGTACAAATAAAAAAATTTGTTCCTTTGCATTGCTAAGAAATACTGCATTTTATAGATATGCAACTCTTAACCTAGTCAACTTTTGATGGACCCTCTTTGTCACTTCCAGTTTGAAGATATTATAAATAAAGCTGTTACGAGCATTTGTAAAAGTATTTTCATTTTCTTTTCCTATTGTAAATACTTAGGTGTTAAATGATTGATTCATAGGGTAGCTATATGTTTTACCTTTTCAAGAAACTGACAACCTTATTTCTAAATAGACTATATCATTTTTTATCTCTGCTAACAATGTATAAAAGTAACAGTTCACATTTCTGACAACACTTGTTGTGTTTATTCCTACTTTTTAATCTGAGTGTTGTTTCTGAAAAATTGAGACTGTTGTCAGGATTAAATAGATAATTTTTTTTTTTTTTTTTTTTTGAGACAGAGTTTTGTTCTTGTTGCTCAGGCTGAAATGCAATGGCATGATCTTGGCTCACTGCAACCGCTGCCTCCCAGGTTCAAGTGATTCTCCTGCCTCAGCCTTCCCAAGTAGCTGGGATTATAGGCATGTGCCACTAAGCCTGGCTAATTTTATATTTTTAGTAGAGATGGGGTTTCTCCATGTGGGTCAGGTTGGTCTTGAACTCCCGACCTCAGGTGATCTGCAGACCTTGGCCTCCCAAAGTGCTGGGATTATAGGCATGAGCTACCATACCAGGGCAAATAGATAATATTTTTAACAAACATAGTGTATCTGAATTTAAAAAAATCTATGTATTAGTTCGTTTTCACATGCTGATAAAGACATACCTCAGACTGGAAAGAAATAGAGGTTTAATGGACTTACAGTTCCATATTGCTGGGGAGACCACACAATCACGGCGGAAAGCAAGGAGGAGCAAGTCACATCTTACATGGATGGCAGCAGGCAAACAGAGAGAGAGAGAGGTTTTGCAGGGAAACTCCTGTTTTTAATGCCATCAGATCTTGTGAGACTTATTCATGATCATGAGAATAGCACAGAAAATACCCATCCACATGTTTCAATTTATCCCAGCGGGTTCCTCCCATGATACATGGAAACTGTGGGAGTTACCATTCAAGATGAGATTTGTGTGGTGTCACAGCCAAATCATCGTTCCACAACCTGGCCCCTCCAAATTTCATGTTCTCACATTTCAAAACCAATTTTGTCTTCCCAACAGTTTCCCAAAGTCTTAACTTATTTCAGGATTAACTCAAAAGTCTACAGTCCAAAGTCTCATCTGAGACAAGGCAAGTCCCTTCCACCTATGAGCCTGTAAAATCAAAAGCAAGTTACTTACTTCCTAGATACAATGGAGGGGTATAGGCATTGGGTAAGTATAGCCATTCCAAATGGGATAAATTAAAATAAAGGGACTTCAGGCCCCGTGCAAGTCCAAAATCCAATGGTGCAGTCAAATCATAAAGTTCCAAAATGATGTCCTTTGACTCCATGCCTCACATCCAAGTCATGCTGATGCAAGAGGTAGACTCCCATGGCCTTGGGCAGCTCCACCCCTGTGTCTTTGCAGGGTATAGCTGGCTGCTTTCATGGGCTGGTGTGGAGTGTCTGCAGCTTTTCCAGGCACACAGTGAAAGCTGTTGGTGGACCTACCATTCTGGGGTCTGGAGAATAGTGGTCCTCTTCTCACAGCCCCACTAGGCAGTGCCCCAGTAGGGACTCTGCGTGGGGGCTCTGACACCACATTTTCCTTCTGCACTGCACTGGCAGAGGTTCTCCAGAAGGGACCCACCGCTGCAACAGACTTATTTCTGGGCATCCAGGAATTTTCATACATCCTCATACATCCTCTGAAATCTAGGTGGAGGTTCCCAAACCTCAATTCTTGACTAAAGTGCACCTGCAGGCTCTACACCAGATTAATCTGCCAAGGCTTGTGGTTTGCAACTCTTTGAAACCACTGCCCAAGCTGTACCTTGGCTCCTTTTAGCCCTGGCTCAAGCTCTGAGAAGTAGGGCACCAAGTCTCTAGGTTGCACACAGCAGGGGGGCCCTGGGCCTGGCCCAAGAAACTATTTTTTCTTCCTAGGCCTCTGGGCCTGTGATGAAAGGGGCTGCTTCAAAGGTCTCTGACATGCTATGGGGACATTTTCCCCATTTTTCAGGCGATTAACCTTTTGGCTTCTCATTACTTATGCACATTTTTGCAGCCAGCTTGAATTTCTCCTTAGAAAATTTTCTTTTTTTTAATGCATCATCAGGCTGCAAATTTTCCAAACTTTTATGCTCTGTTTCCTTTTTAAAACTGAATACTTTTAACAGCACCCAAGTCACCTGTTGAATGCTTTGCTATTTAGAAATTTCTTCCACCGGATACCCTAAATCATCTCCCTCAAGTTCAAAGTTGCACAGATCTCTAGGCAAGGGCAAAATGCCACCAGTCTCTTTGACAAAATATAGCAAGAATCACCTTTACTCCAGTTCTTAACAAGTTTCTCATCTCCCTTTGAGACCACCTTAGCCTGCATTTCACTGTCTATATCATTATCACCATTTTGGACAAAGCTATTCAAAAATCTTGAGGGAGTTCCAAACTTTCCCACATTTTCCTGTCTCCTTCTGAGCACTCCAAACTTTCCCAACCTCTACCTGTTACCCAGTTCCAATGTCTCTTTCACATTTTTGGGTATCATTTCAATAGTGCCCCACTCCCAGTATCAATTGACTTTATTAGTCTGTTTTCACAGGGCTGGTAAAGACATACTGAGACTGGACAATTTACAAAAGAAAGAGGTTTAATGGACTCACAGTTCCACATGACTTGGGAGGCCAAACAATCATGGCAGAAAGTAAAAGACACGTATCACATAGCGTCAGACAAGAGAAGAGAGCTTGTGCATAAAAACTCCACTTTATAAAACCATCAGACCTTATGAGAGTTATTCAGTGTCAGGGAAACAGTATGGGAAAGACATGCCCACATGATCCAATTACCTCCCATCATGTAGCTTTCATGACACGTAGGAATTGTGGGAGCTACAATTCCAGATGAGATTTGGGTGGTGACATAGCCCAAACCATATCAGGGCACTAATTTAATACATGAGGGGGTCTGTGCTGTTGACATAATGATTCCCAAATGCCCCACCTCCTAATATCATCATAATGGGGGGTAGAATTTTAAAATATGAATTTTTGGAAACCCAAACATTCTGTCTATACATAATCCTTCTTATTATTAATCTTTTTTTTTTAATTGAGTGTCAAGTTACACTAATGAAAACAGACCCATAGTTAAACCTATTTGATTAACAATTCTGAACTGGTCAGGATCAAAGAAGTAAATAAATAAATGTTCCCTTGCAAGCATACACCAACCAGGCACATTAACTTACTACCTTCTGCAACACTGAATGCATGAATATAGGGTCAAATAAATGAAAACACAAAGAAAGCAGAGGGCCACATATATATCAGCCATATATAATGCAAGGGGCAAAAAGCACCCAGCACAGTAGTAAGAGTGATGTTTTATGCAGATAACATTAAAATTTGCAAAACAGATGAACCTGTGAAAATCCCTCTAATGGAAAAACTTCATAAAATATACTCAGAAAAATTCACTCTCTCCAGTTTTGTTCTGATAAGCTAAATGGAAACAAGTCTATCAATAGTTTTAATAATATTTGTGTATATATTCACACAGATCTGTTTCTTTTTCTTGACATATTTTTCAATGTCTACAATTCTCTGCAAGAGAAGGGAGGCTCTTTTTTATAATGTCCATAAAACCTTTCAAATTCCCTTCACATATTATCATAAAAATTAAATCTCAGTAAATAAAAACCACACTTGTATAGGCTGAATTCTCAGGATACAATGGTATTTAAGTAAAAGTAACAGATGGTTAGAAAGATTATGTAATACCCTAAAATTTGAGAATAAAGATAAATGTTTAAAATTCATTTTGCATCAAAAGGAAAATCAAAATTAAGATTGCAGATTACTTAACATGGTGAAAATTAAAGATATAAATTTCAAAATGAACAAAATAACGGAATAAAATCGATTAATATTTATAACTTTAATTTATTCTATTATTAAAATAGAGAGCATAATGATGTTAATAAAGCATTTAAATATAAATCCATCTTATAATGAAACAGTATAAAAATCATTTAACTCAAATTTTAAAATATTTATTTTACTGGTTAAGTTAAACTTGTAAATCAAGATAAGCATTATACAAAATGAAGAAAGCAAGAGGAAACATATTATAAAATATGGACTGAAAATGTTTGAAGTCAATACATAAGTATAAAATACACCAGAACAACTGAATTGTGCAAAAGCTAAGAAAAAAGAGAACAAATATAAAAAAATTACACAATATTAAAAATGAGTTAGCTACAACTACAGATATAAAGATTTTTTTAAAATCCTAGGACTGATTCATACCTATCTTTGGGCAATGGGTAACACCAGCAGATGGAATATTTATCAGAAAATTATATATTTTCAAAACTAACCAAGAAAAGAGAAGGGAAACATAAAACTACATACACGGAAACAAAATTACATGCTTTAAAATGATTATTATCAAAAAGTAATTTACCAATTTCTTAAGTAAATGTTATTAAATATTCAAAAGAAAGGATTACTCTTATGTTAGTTAAATTAATTTATCTTATTTTACACCTATCATTTTGACTTAACTATATATAAGTAAGCATATATATGTTACCACAAGTTCCTAAATATCTCTCATCTTTATTATAAATATAAACATCTTAATTTTCACTGCATAATTGTTGATAAGTTGTGATAAACTTTTCCTGTAAGAATTTCGTTTGTTGAACCAGCCTTGCATCCCAGGGATGAAGCCAACTTGATCATGGTGGATAAGTTTTTGGCTGTGCTGCTGGATTCAGTTTGCCAGTATTTTATTGAGGATTTTTGCATCGATGTTCATCAGGGATATTGGTCTAAAAGTCTCTTTTTTTGTTGGGTCTCTGCCAGGCTTTGGTATCAGGATGAGGCTGACCTCAAAAAATGAGTTACAGAGGATTCCCTTTTTTTCTATTGATTGGAATAGTTTCAGAAGGAATGGTACCAGTTCATCTTTGTACCTCTGGTAGAATTTGACTGTCAATCTGTCTGGTCCTAGACTTTTTTTTGGTTAGTAGGCTATTAATTATTGCCTCAATTTCAGAGCCTGTTATTAGTCTATTCAGAGATTCAACTTCTTCCTGGTTTAGTCTCGGGGGATGTATGTGTCCAGGAATTTATTAGTTTCTTCTAGATTTTCTAGTTTATTTACGTAGAGGTGTTTATAGTATTTTCTGATGGTAGTTTGCATTTCTGTGGGATCAGCGGTAATATCCCATTTATCATTTTTTTATTGCGTCTATTTGATTCTTCTCTCTTTTGCTCTTTATTAGTCTTGCTAGCAGTCTATCAATTGTGTTGATCTTTTCAAAAAACCAACTCCTGCATTCATTGATTTTTTGAAGGATTTTTTTGTGTCTCTATCTCCTTCAGTTCTGCTCTGATCTTAATGATTTCTTGCCTTCTGGAAGGATTGAATTTGTTTGCTCTTGATTCTCTAGTTCTTTTAATTGTGATGTTAGGGTGTAGATTTTAGATCTTTCCTGCTTTCTCTTGTGGGCATTTAGTGCTGTAAATTTCCCTTTACAAACTGCTTTATATGTGTCCCAAAGATTCTGGTATGTGGTGTCTTTGTTCTCATTGGTTTCAAAGAACATCTTTATTTCTGCCTTCATTTTGTTATTTACCCAGTAGTCATTCAGGAGGAGGTTGTTCAGTTTCCTTGTAGTTGTATGGTTTTTCGTGAGTTTCTTAATCCTGAGTTCTAATTTGATTGCATTGTGGTCTGAGAGACAGTTTGCTGTGATTTCTGTTCTTTTTCATTTGCTGAGGAGCGTTTTACTAGCAATTATGTAAGCAATTTTAGAATAAGTGTGATGTGGTGCTGAGACAAACCTGACAAAAACAAGAAATGGGGAAGATTCCCTATTTAATAAATCATGCTGGGAAAACTGGCTAGCCATATGTAGAAAGCTGAAACTGGATTGCTTCCTTACACCTTATACAAAAATTAGTTCAAGATGGATTAAATACTTAAATGTTATACCTAAAACCATAAAAACCCTAGAATAAAACCTAGACAATAGCATTCAGGACATAGGCATGGGCAAAGACTTCATGTCTAAAACACCAAAAGAAATGGTAACAAAAGCCAAAATTGACAAATGGTATCTAATTAAAATAGAGAGTCTCTGCATAGCAAAAGAAACTATCATCAGAGTAAACAGGTTGTAGGCAACCTACAAAATGGGAGAAATTTTTTGCAATTTACCCATCTGACAAAGGGCTAATATCCATAATCTACAAATCACTTAAACAAATTTACAAGATAAAAACAAATAATCCCATCAAAAAGTGAGTAAAGGATATGGACAGGCACTTCTTAAAAGAAAACATTTATGCAGCCAATAGATACATGAAAAAATGCTCGTCATCACTGGTCATCAGAGAAATGCAAATCAAAACCACATTGAGACATTGAGATACCATCTCACACCAGTTAGAGTGGCGATCATTAAAAAGTCAGGAAACAATAGATGCTGGAGATGATGTGGAGAAATAGCAATATTTTTACACTGTTGGTGGGAGTGTAAATTAATTCAACCATTGTGGAAGATAGTGTGGTGATTCCTCAAGGATCTAGTACTAGAAATACCATTTGACCCAGTGATTCCATTACTGTGTATACACCCAAAGGATTATAAATCATGCTACTATTAAGGCAGATGCACATGTGTATTTATTGAAGCCCTATTCACAATAGCAAAGACTTGGAACCAACCCAAATGTCCATCAATTATAGACTGGATTAAGAAAATGTGACACATATATATCACAGAATAGTATGCAGCCATAAAAAAGGATGAGTTCATGTCCTTTGCAGGGACATGGATGAAGCTGTAAATCATCATTCTCAGTAACCTATCACAAGGACAGAAAGTCAAACACTGCATGTTCTCATTCATAGGTGGGAATTGAACAATGAGAACACTTGGACACAGGGAGGGAACATCACATACTCAGGTCTGTCGTGGGGTGGGAGGTTTGGGGAGGGATAACATTAGGAGAAATACCTAATGTAAATGATCAGTTGATGGGTGCGGCAAACCAAATGGCATATGTATATATATGTAACAAACCTGCACATTGTACACATGTACCCTAGAACTTAAAGTATGATGATAATAAAAAATAATTTTTTTAACCAATTAAATTATTTAGTTTTTTAAATGTTTCCATTTTTTTCACTTTCAAATGCTAACTGTTATTATGTTGCTTGGATGCATCAAAATTATATTTTTCACTTATTTTATTTCATGGCTAATGCATTTATCTATTTTATCAGTATTTTATTTTACCAACCACTATTTTATTTTCAGAATTAGTGGTTATATTTTTTATTTTAAATTAAATCTTTTTCCCTGTACCACTTATTGCAAATTTTAGTAAATAATTAATAGTTTGTTGTAAGGATATTTTTTCTGCAGTGTTGCTTTCCCCTTCGCTTTTCAGAGAACGTAATTTGGACAAAATATAAGGCAAATTTTAATGTGAAAATATGATCACAACACAGAGAGACTACCGTTACTAGCTATGAA
The DNA here is from genome assembly GCF_008728515.1 of Papio anubis. Lineage (NCBI taxonomy): Eukaryota > Metazoa > Chordata > Mammalia > Primates > Cercopithecidae > Papio > Papio anubis. The sequence goes on from NC_044976.1 coordinate 166,263,181, forward strand.
CTACTAGTATTAGATTTCCCCTCCTGTTGAGGAACCATAAAACTGGAAAAAAAATGTGTTCAGCAACTCTTTTCAGGTATTGGACAACAGATGGCATAGGACTGTAATCTCTGAGCAAAAAAAAAAAAGAAAAAAGAAAAACAACCACAAAGTGAGTCTCATACTCATTCTTGCTCCCTGCCTTGGAACAATTTTCAGACATCTGCACAAGGACCATGGGAGACAAACTCCAAGGTCATGCCATTCCCACTGAGCTAAGGAGCCAGAAATTGGAGTTCAAAGCTGCTGAAACAGCTACAACATGTAAAGTAAGTTGTTTACTGTTGGAAAGGGAAAATGTAGGGTTCAATAAATATGTGTAATTATTCCCCATCGTCCCTCTTGAGAGCTGGGTTGCAAATATACAAGGTAAAGCACCATAAGCCCCATAAGCCCTTGCAGAAAGTTGCTACTACAGGGTTTAGAAGAGAAAGTTAATCGAGATTGTGCTTAGGGATGTTGAGGGTATACACATGCTGGAGTAAAGTGATATCCTAAATACTCAGAGAATTAGTTTTAGGAGCAAGAAAAGTCATTGAGGAGTATTGCTTTTGGCCAAAAACTGTGTGTGATCTTTCAGGCCCAAACATGGGCAGTTACACAGGCTTTATCTGGCAGGTTTTATGAGGGAAAGCTACCCTCCCAACACCAGATTTGACGCACAGTCAATGCACTGCAGTCTCTAAAGGGAAGTCATGCAACCAAGACCTCAGGCCTCATGCTCCTCTAGCCCATCACACATTTTGCATATCTACATCCTAGCCAATGTACCTTCTTTCCTAGGCCTCTTTATCTGAGGCCTTGGCCAGAGTTATTACTCAGTCACCTGTGCTGAGGCCTCCTTTGAGGGTAGTAAGGACATCTTTAAGATTTCATCTACTCTGACTCAGTACCCAGTACTTTTGCTTTCCTGGCCCTCCTCCCCTTGCTGTCTCCCCAGGGCCTAGAAAACTGCCAGAGCCTTTTGTTTGGGGCTCCCTGGACAGTAAGATGATCCATGAAAATGGTCAACTTATCTTTGATAAAGGAGCAAATGCAATGCAATGAAGCAAATACAATCTTTGAGCAAATAGTACTAGAACAACGGGACATCTACATGACAAAAAAATAATAGTCCAGGCACAGAATTTACACCCTTCAGAAAAATTAACTCAATGTATACAATAGACCTAAAGGCAAAAGGAAAAACTATAAAATTCCTTGCCAGGAGAAAATGTAGATGACCTTGGTTATGGCAATGACTTTTTAAATACAACACCAGAGGCAAAATCTATAAAAGAAACTATTGATAAGCTGGACTTCAATAAAATTTAAAACTTCTGCTCTGTGAAAAACATTGTCAAAAGAGTGAGAACACAAACAAAAGACTGGGAAAAATTATTTGCAAAAGACATATCTGATAAAGGAGGTTTATTCAAAATGTATAAATAACTCAAACTCAACAATAAGAAAACAACTCAAAACATAGGCAAATAAACTGAACAGACACATCTCCAAAGAAATATATAGATGCTAAGTAGCATACGAAAAGGTATTCAATATTATATGTCACTAAGGAACTGCAAATTAAAACAACAATATGATACCACAATGTATTTATTAAGTGGCCAAAATCCAGAACACTGACAACATCAAATGCTGACAAGGAAGTGGAGCCAAAGGAACTCTCACTGCTGATGAGAAAATAAATAGTATAGACACTTTTGAAGACAGTTTAAGTTTCTTATAAAACCAAACTGATTTTTATCATACCTTCTAATGATAATATTCCTTAATGCTTATTCAGATGAATGAGAAATTATGTCCACACAAAACCCTGCACACGGCTGTTTATAGCAGCTTTATATATAAACTTGGAAGCAATAAAATGTTCTTAAATAGCTGAATGGATAAATAAATGGTAGTACATCAAGATAATAAAATAACTATTTGGGGCTCAAAAGAAATGAGCTATTAAGCTATGAGAAGACACTGAAGAAAGATAAATGCATATTACTAAGTGAATGAAGACAATATAAAAAGCTACATATTGTGTGATGCCAGCTATACAGTATTCTGGAAAAGGCAAAAGTAGCAAACAGTAAAAATATCAGTGGTTGCCAACTGGGTGGAGGAGAGAGAGGAATAAGTAGAGTACGAGAATTTTTAAGGCAAAAGAATTATCCTATATGGTATGACAATGGTGAATACATACCATTACACATTTGTCAGCATCTATAGACAGCATATCACTAAGAGTAAATCCTAATGTAAATTATGAACTTTGGGTGATAATGGTGTAACACAGCTTCATCAATTGTAACAAATGTAGCACTGTGGTGGAGAATGTCAATAGTAGGGGAGATCGTGTGTGTTTGGGGATGGGGATGTATGGGAATGCTCTGTACTTTCTGCTAATTTTGCTGTGAACCTAACACTACTCTTAGAAAGGTAAATTATTTATTATACTTAATAATAGTTATTTATAATATCATAATTCAGAATTATTTATTAATAAAAAATTAAAAATGAGAAGAGCTTGGGCAATCAAGAAATTATGTCTATGTGGTGTGTGTGTGTGTGTGTGTGTGTGTGTGTGTAATTGAATTTCCTAAATGAATGAAGAGAGAGAAAGAGTGAGAGAGTATAGGAATAAGGGCTAGGGAAGTACACTGAAGAAATGATAATCAAAATTTTATTACATCTGTTGAAGTAAATTCAAAGTTCCAAGAAGGCAAACAAATCTCAAAGGGAATTTTAAAAAGACTGCATGTGTCATAGTCAAGCTTCTGAAAAATAAAAAATAAATTTTTAAAGATCGATAGTATCTAGAGAGAAAGATTATATACTTAAAGAGTTATGAGACAGACAATTTCCTACATACTATTAGAAATAATAGAAACCATAAGACAAAAAATAGCATATTTAAAGCAATAAAAAAGAAATAAAAACTGTTAACTAAGGATTGTATACTGAGTAAATATATTCTTCAAAAGTGAAAGTGAAGTAAGGCCATTTTCAGTTAAAAGAAAACTAAGAGAATGTTTTGCTTGCAGACCTGTTCTTCAAGAACTAATGCAAAAACATCTTGATGAAGAAAGAGAATTATATCAGGTCAGAAACTTAGATGTGCAAGACAGGATAAAGAGAACCAAAATAAGTAAATTTGTGGGTAATTACAATGGACTAGGGTTTTTTTTAACCTTATCTTGATATTATTAAAAGTCACATGACTGATAAAGAAAAAATACTACCATTGCAAAATGGGGAACATAATGTATCTAATTCACCGAGGATATGACAAGAAGAGATAATGAGAGTCCTAAAGACTGGAAAGGAAAAAAATTTATTAACAGACAATATTATTGTCTGTCTTAATAATTCTAAAGAGTTTATCAAAAAAGATTTGGAAAACAAAATTTAGTAAGTTCACAGGATAAACAACCAATATAAAATAATCAATTATATTCAAAAATAGTTGTAATCAGCAATTACTATAGTTTTAAAGTAAATATTTCAATTAAAGAACATCAGTATATAAAATATTTAGGAACAAATTTAACAAAATATGTGAAAATTATCTACGTGGAAACTGATAAACGTTACTGTGAGAAATTAAACACAAACAAAACACCACTTGAAAAAATTTGAGATAGGGTAACAAGTTAAAAATCTTATAACACTAATTTTAAGAGGTATAATAATGCAAAAAGTGACAATGTGTCATTGAAAAAGGATATATGTATATACATACTTGTGTAAATCAGTGGAATGGAATAAAGAGCAGCAAAATAGACATAGATACTTAAGGTCAATTGATTTTCAATACAAATGTCAACGGAACTACTTTATTTTATTTTATTTTATTTTACGTTATGTTATTTTACTATTATTTTATTTTATTTTTTTGAGTGAGTCTCCCTTTGCTGCCCAGGCTGGAGTGCAGTAATGCAATCTCGGCTCACTGCAACCTCTGCCTCCCAGGGTCAAGCGATTCTCCTGCATCTGCCTCCCGAGTAGCTGGGATTATAGGGGCCCCGCCATCACACCTGGCTAGTTTTTGTACTTTTAATAGAGATGGGGTTTCACCATGTTGGCCAGCCTGGTTTCGATCTCTTGACCTCAAGTGATCCACCCACCTCGGTCTCCCAAAGTGCTGGGATTACAGGTGTGAGCCAACACGCCCGGCCCTGTCAAGGTAATTTAAAGGAAAAAAGGATAATCATTTTAAAAAATGCTACCAGTATTATTTGTTTATATAAAAAGATTATAGTCTTACCCTTTAAATTCCTGAGTAGCCACATGAAAAAAACAAAATAAACTGAAACGTCATCTTCAAAGTTTACATAAAGTTTCATTCAAAGTAGATATGAACTAAAATGTTTAAAAAACATAAATATAAAATTTTGGAAGAAAATCATGGAATATTTTCATGAACTTGGGATAGGCAAGATTATATTAGATGGAATCAAAAGTTGTTACTGACAAAAAATTATAAAAATTTTTACTTCTTAAAACATTTTCTTTTCAAATGTTACCACTAAAAAAATAAAAGACAAAAGACAGCACTCAGGCTGGGAGAAATTTATACACACACATACATACATACATATATGCATATAACCCAAAATATTGCATACAGATTATATAATAAACACAGAAATATTAGAAAGTCAGACTCTAATACAAATTATGTTTGAGATCTCAAGAGACACTTCACAAGATATATAAACAGCTAATGTATACACAGTAAAAAGATGTTCAACATAATTAGGCAACAGAAAAATGGAAATTAAAACCACTGTTAGCTATAACTACACACCCACTGTAAAGCAAAAAGTTTTTTAAAAGGACAATACTAGGCCAGGCGTGATGGCTCACGCCTGTAATCCCAGCCTTTTGGGAGTCCAAGGCGGGCGGATCACAAGGTCAGGAGATCGAGACCATCCTCGCTAACACGGTGAAACCCCGTCTCTACTAAAAATACAAAAAAATTAGCCGAGCGTGGTGGCGGGCGCCTGTAGTTCCAGCTACGCAGGAGGCTGAGGCAGGAGAATGGCGTGAACCAGGGAGGCAGAGCTTGCAGTGAGCCGAGATCGCGCCACTGCACTCCAGCCTGGGCGATAGAGCATAACTCCGTGTCAAAAAAAAAAAAAAAAGACAATACTAAATGTTGGCAATTGTGTAGAACAATTGGAACTCTCATACGAAGCTTATGGAAGTATAAAATGGCAAAACTAGAGAAAACAATTTACAAGTTTCTTAAAAGTTAAATAGTTGACCTAGAGATTCCAATCTTAGGTATTTCCCCAAGATAAATTAAAACTTATATCTCCAAAAATATTGTATACAAACGTTAATAGCAGTTTCATTTATAATAGTCCAATCTGTAATTAACCCAAATGTCTGTCAACAGGAGACTAAATAGGTAAAATAATGATGAAATAATGTTAACAAATGGTGAAATGTTTGCTAATACTAAATGGTGAAATAATGCTTTAAATTTATAAAATGGAATACTATTCTTACATAAAAATGAAAAATATGAGATACATAGCATCATAAAATAATCATATAGATATTACATTGAGTAAAACTATCTTTTTAACTACACCAAAAGAAAAAAAAAATACATATTGGATTCTTCTTTAGGATAATTTAAAGTACTAAAAAAGAAATAAAAACTGTTAACTCAGGATTCTATATCTAATCTATTTTACTAGATATAGAATCCTTAGTTATAAAAAGTACTTTAAGTTATATAAAATATGAAATTCAAGAATGGATATGGGAAGTGGGAGAAATATTTGCAAAGCATTAGGGAACATTCTGAGAATAAGGAGATATTCGTTTTATAAAGATTGATATTGCAATGTTGTATATATTGGTTAAATCTCAATTCCTTTGACAATAATAGATACCTCTGTATAACATACATTTTTCAAAAATTTAATTAACAAAGATTGTGCATTAAAAGTAGTGTCCTCTACAGGTCTGTGTCCAAATTAGTAGTATTTCTAGAGAAAAACATACAAAACATAAATCCCAAATTAATTTAATGTTGATTCTGGAATAAATCCCATAAGAAAATAATTTTGTATATTTAAAGATGTATTCCGAGAAAATTTTTATACTACCACTTGGAGTAGCAATCCAAAACTCAAAAATTTGATTAAGTGTCATAATTTATCTACACATAATTCATTACTCTTAGGCCTTCAATTCGATGCCATAATAGTCACATTATGTTAAGTGAACAAACTGGTTATATAATGATAGGTGTAATAAGAATTCAGGCAAACGTTTAGGAAAAATATTCTGAGGATAAGAGAGTAAAGAATATTTCTTCTTTAGATCCAAAAATAAGTACATGTTGTCTTAAAACTAACAAAGAAAACAAGCTAATAAAAACACAGCCTGCAGCATTAGGCTTTAATTTAAAAAGAGCTTATTGATATAACTGTTCTTATATATTTTCCGATGAGAGTACAAATAATAACTGCTTAAATAATACACACAAATAAATACATATTATATATTATAAAATATGCAAATGATAATAGCATTTAACCTTGTAGAAACTTTATAATATAGCAAATTTTCTCATTTTTTTTTCCTGAAAAAAAAATTCCACTAAAAAGGAAAATTTTTTCAAGGAAGGATCATATCACTGAATTTCACGGTTTGACACAACAAAATTTTTATAGCATTCATTTGGACTTTCTTTTTAGTTAATATAATACCTTCCAAATGTATACAAATTATAGTTAAACCAAGCATACAAATGTAATCAATAATAGCACCCAGAAATGAACTGAAAATCCACTAATAAAGGTTATTAATTATTTAAGTGTTTATTGTGGATAACTTTAAATTCATTATATGCTGAGTCAGAAAAGCACTGGTCTAGGGTTTATCTTTGCACTATTTATTTTTAAAGATTTGGCAAGTAAATTAATAATGTAAACAAGATATGAGGAAGAAAATGTTATATTTAGGGAAACAATCTCATTTCAATGAAATTAGAAGCAATGATTTGCATACCAATTATAATTTAAAATGAGCCTTATTCGTGCAGTAAATACGGTTTGGCAAGATTTCTATTTGGCAGTGTTTGTACATTAACTTTAATTGCTGGATGCCCTGGGAATGAATGAAACTCTTTCTTTAAAAATAATCGACATTTCAGATTATGATGATGCTTCCTCTAGTTGGGCTGAATTAATAGAATTTCATCTTGTCTTTATTAGTGATTCGTAAGTATTTTTATTTTCTTTACAGAGGCAAATCCTTGTCAACAACAGATTCTAAAATGGGTGCTTTTCATCGTGAAGCAGTAAGCTCACAGTCAATGTAAAAGTGAAATCAAAGGCTAACTGACTTAACAGGAAGGTAATAGGCTGTGAGACATAACTTTTAGACACTAAAGTTCTATTATTTAATATTTTATTAGTAAATAAAATGTAGTTTACACTATTACTGAATTCAATAATATTGTTTGAAAGTTTATTTTCTTAACCAGTGATTTTGCTGTAGTGAGATGCCATTCTCCTGAATCTGAATAATATACCCATGTCACACCTGTCCAAAAAGTCACATAACAAATTCAACAAATTCAGGAAAGCATTCCTACAGTTTATTGCCTTCCATAAATAAATGCAATAACTCATGATCCCCTTAGAGATACGCCCCCAAATGAAGAGGTTTGTATCATTCTGAAATGGTACAGTGGGACAGTAATTTTATTCAGAAAGATGTACTCTTCCCCTTTCAACTATCTCATTTTGCATAATATTGTTGCCTCTGGGTCAAGAATAGAAACTTGTGATTGAAAGAAAAAATAACTTGGGACATAGTCCTGTCAGTCATGTCATTTTTGAAAAATAATAATGGTGATAATGATAAATATATTTTAGAGCACTTTTCTCTCTAAAAGTTCAAAGCATCTATGAAGGTCAAGAACAGAGAGTTACAATCCTTATTCATTTTACCTAATACAAGACTACAGTGGTATAATGTGGCAAAAGTATTTACATAAAGTGGCACTTTTCTCAGTGTTTGACAATGGCTCTCTCAGAGCTGTGTGTCTGTCATCACCAGAATAGCTACTTAGCTGAAGACCACAATTACGAAAGGCTATCGGAATCCATTTGCATGCGTGCATTCTGTGTGTGCATCTACGTGTGTGCACAACAGAGTTTCTAAATAAATTGGACAAGAGTAATACAATTTAGTCAACCAGGGCAGTTTGTTATAAGTATTTTAAAGAAATACACTTGTATCTGGGATAAGTCATAATCTGTTTGATTCAGTATAGATTGATTCCAGGTGAATCAAAAAGCTGCCTTAAATATAAAAATGCTTATTTGGGGATAGGTAAGATATTGCTGAATATTCACAGTATAATGCTATTTAATTTCAGTTAAACAGATACTTACTCTATATGTTTTTCATAAAATTGAGCTCTTTATTAATCATTTAACAAGTGAAAGACCTTTTTTTGTAGTGAAAGATAAATATGATAATTCCAATAACTCTTCTAATATTGAATGAGAATATGAATGCTAGTTATAAAATACTGTATTTGTTTTATCTGCTATAAAGAAAGTGTTCAATTACAAATGTTAACCATTTTGTCTTCATTTTGGCTTTATCATCCACTTTTGTGATAATTAATTTGTGAATGGTGACCTTACTGATCTATATCTCTTTATCTTAACTGATTTTTTATTTCAAGTATAAATCCCCCAAAATAAGCATATGGCTAATTTATGTAAAAATTTAAAAAGGTAATTAATATGTGTGGTGGATTTTAAGACACACACTATTACTTGAACTGATATAGAAATTGTTATGATAAATATTCAAATGCTTTTATATATTAAGAAAATTTATGCACGTTTTCCTGTGTCTTAGGCCAAGTTCTCTAGAAAACAGAAACTGAGAAAACTTTAAGTGGCAATATTTAATTGGGTGCAATCATTGGGTTCTGAGAGTGAGTGTACAGTGATATGCGGCTGGGAAGAATGGGAAGCAAATGTATGGTGATATGTTACTGAGCTGGCTGCCACTCTGTGAAGAGCAACGACTGTCACTGAGACTGCCCTGGGAAGTCCCTGTGGAAGTAGACAGTTATATAGATTTGGTTCCTATGGGCGTTGGGGTTGAACAAGTGAACAAGGGCCCAGAAGACACGTATGTTTTAGCAGATATTATGCAACACAGAAGATGTGCCCCATATAGTCTGTTTTATTTGTGGTTTTCAAATGTGATTGAGCCCCACTAGTATATCTGAATTCTGTACCAACAAATGGGACACCACTTATGTAAAACATTTCTTTACTGAGTGTAAAATACAAGCTAGATCAGGCAGAATCTAAGTGGACACCAGTCTCAATCTTCTAGCATCTTTAAGAAAGAACATTAATTTTAAAAACGAAATGAAATAAAAGTTATAGCCTCCAGTGCTGCAACTCTGTTCATCATATCACCATCCATTCTAGACTTTCTTCATCCTTGGCCAACACTTCAACTGGCAGGGGCAGATAGACATGTGTTCGGTGAAGCTTCTAGTTCAATATCATCATTAGTATCCCCTAGAACAAAATGTTTTCCCTCTGGGAACTAGGATACCATCCCTGGTAAAACTTAAAGTTACAGGAAACAGAAAAAACAATTGCACAAGTGACTCAGTGGGTACGATGGCCAGATGTGTTTTACTGTTCGAATCCCTCATCTCCATGGCTCATTTAATCTACGCATTGGAACATGCCACCATATATTGACAAATAGTTCAATGTATGTTGTCTTTCCTGGTATAACTCCACAAAGTGTTTCCCCAAAAACTTACACATGCCTTCAACCCTTCTATCAGTCTGGTTGTTTCTCAGTGATAAAGCATAATGTAAAGCCAGTGAGATCCATGATCCTAAGCTTACTGTTCCCATTCTTGGCATAATATGTGCCTCTTCGTCTGAATCAACATTGCTTTTGATACCATGTTCATGAATCAGGCATTCTATAAGCCCTCAGACTGCATGTAGAGAAAGCACAATTAAGAAAATCATCCGTCTCTCTAGAATGTGTATTAAATCTGGTAAAATGAATAGCCACACTTCTCAAAGTGCAAGAAATATAATGTAATTGACCAGGTCTTAGGTGGCAGGCAGTTTCCTGTGCATTATCGAGGGCTCAGCATCTTTCTTTTCTGCGAGCAGGTTGGCCATTGATGAGTGTCAAAAGCTAGATGCCTTGTTGAGAAGAATTCCACTTTGTTAGAACAATGCACAGTCCTCACATTTGTCACTATGTCCACTCTGCCCATGGGCCCACTTTAAATGACTTAGGTGGCACAGGAAAGAAGCCATCTAATTTCCACAGCATATACTCTTCTCCACCTACTGGTTTAAAAAACAAACAAACAAACAAACAAACAAACAAAAAACTCATCTGTGCCATTGCTATCCTTTCACCTTTAAATGAAACACAAAGATTCACATATTTTTACTCATTAGCAGAAATTCGTGTATATATATAATATATATACATATATACATACATATATATATACACATATATACATACATATACACACACACACACACACACATTTGTATCAGAACTACTTCACACTTATCTTCTAAGTTGTTCATGCTAGGCCACTGACCAGGTGTTTACAGTTGCCTTGCACACAAGATAGGAAATACATGTATATATATTCCAGAACAATTTTCTTCCACGGGAAGTAGATAACCAAGTTTACCAATTGCAGCTCTATGTACCAGAAGAGTTTTTCTCTACCTTTATCTTTTGAAACTATGCCGATGTACCAGTAATATGGTAACAATTTATTTCCAGTTAATGCTATCATAAAAGTTTAACTCTTCATTAAATTGTTTTTGAACCTAATTCCTTTAATCTCTCCTTTATTTGGTCATATTATTGTATTAGTCACAGTTCCCTGGAAAAACAGAACAAATAATCTATTTATCTATCCATCTGTCTATCTACTGTCTATCTGTCGATCAATCAATATATTTATCTATCTAGCTATCTCCATCTTCTGCAAGCTGGAGAAACAGAAAAGCCATTGGTGTATTCCTTTCTGAGTCAGAAAATCTGGGAACAAGAAGTGCTGTTGTCCAAGGGCAGAAAAAGATAGAAGTCTAAGCTTAAACAAAGAGAGTGAATTTGCCCTTCCTTCTTTTTGCTCGGTTCCAACCCTCAGTGGATTGGATGATGCCCACTGATACTGTTGAGAGCAGACCTTCTTTGCTCGGTCTACTGATTCAGATGATGATTTCTTCTGGAAACACCACATAGACACATCCAGAACTAATGTTTTACCAGCTATCTGGGCATCCCTTAGCCCAGTCAAGTTGACACATAAACTAGCCATCACAGGCATCATGAAGTCTTCGTTGTATATTCAGGAAGAATGTAAACAATGGTAAGTGACATTGAGTTTTACCCACCTGTTCAGGAAGTTTGTGCATTCCTTCTCTATCTACTAAAGGCTGTTCCCAGATGTGCCATTACTAGAGAAGAACAGAATGATGTCTTTCAAAAAGGGATTATGACCAAGTTATTCCCAGATAATGTTTTAATTAGAGCCAGGCACTGCCTATAGAGCTGACTATAGTCCCAGCAAGTTGGGAGGCTGAGATGGGTGGACAACTTGAGGCCAGGGGTTTGAGATCAGCTCAGGTAACATAATGAGATCTCATCTCTAAAAAGTTTTAAAAATTAGACCATTGTGGTGGTACATGCCTGAAGCTCCAGTTACTCAAGGGGCTGAGGGTGAGAGGAGCATTTGAGTTCAGGAGTTAGAAGTACAGTGAGCTATGGTCGTGCCACAGCACTTCAGTCTGGGAAAAAGGGCAAGATTCTGTCTCTTAAAATATGTATGTGTATACATATTTTAATTAACAGCAAGAGAATAATTACAACTATTACAGTAGCAATGTAGACAATATGGTAAAAATTTACTGTTGTCCTTACCATACAAAGATGAATTGACTTTAATATAAGTTGCAAAAAAAAAAAAAAAACAAAAAAGAATGGGCACAAACTAAATCCAAGACACAGTGTTACTGTACCAGTAAATATAAAATATCCAGCAGAATAGGTGAAATAAAGAATATATTCTTGTTATGTTTATAGTAGTCCACCGATTTCTACCATAACCTAGCTGTTCTATCAAGAGGCCTGACAGATAAATTGAATGGCGAATACCACCTTGTATCTTTCAATATTTGATGGTGTCTCTAACTTTTGAATTCATTCAGGAGCACAGTATCTCTTCTTATTTTCTATCATAAAGATAATGTGTCAGGGTGGTAGGCAGTTGCTCGGCCTTCATTTGGCCTTTTCTATTATTATAATTTTCTTAATCGTTGAGTCAAAAGTGTATGTAATGATATGTTAGCTGTTAAGTTGACAGATACATTGATAAACAGAAAAATATGTGTGTATCAATGAATTAAACATAGTAAGGATTTGTGAACAAACTAAGTCATCAATTGATTCCAAACTCAATTTATCACCTTACCTCTTTATGCCACAGCTGGAGGATCAAAAAGAATTTTTGGTATCCTGACATCAAAATTTACTTTCCTAAACTTCCCATTTTATTATTTCAAGGTCTAAATAACATTGAAGCAGGTGAATCCAGTCCACAGTCTTCATAATTATCACTGCTACTCGTATTAACTGTCATGGCTGCTTGCCCTCTCAATACCTTAAAGTCTACGTGTTTCTATCTTAATTAATCACAAAAAAGCTTTTAAAAATGCTATGTCACTTCCTGCCAAGAATAATTACTTTCTCAGTTACCAAGAGGAATGATGCCCATATTGCTTTCAAACAAGTTTGTAATTAAAATCCAAAATAATATCTTGAGCATCTATCATTTAAAATTATGCTGTATAGTGATAATCTTTGATCAAGTAAGTTCAAAAACAAAGAAACAAAAATATAAAGGAAAGCTTTGCTATTAATGTATTGATTCTTAGGAGGCCCAGGCAAGAAGAGTGATACTAAAATAAAATGTGGTAAAGAGTTGAAAGAAAATATTAGTTCATCTGTTACCAAACTCTATTTCTTTTACAAAGACTGCCACTATCCTTGGAAAAATCTATTAGACAAAGACATTAAAAAGGAGTTTACTTTATAACCACCTCCCCTCTGTACTCTTTCACTGATCAGAATTTTTGTCTGACTGGTAAGTAATTCCACCACACTTCTGTGTAACTGAATTTGGTCTATAGGCAGCTTCTGGGCAAATGAACAGGCATATTCAGTGTCAGTCACAACCAGGTGGCTCAACTGGAATGGGGGATGAGAGTCCAGGAACAAGTTGTACCTCAAAGAATCTGAAGCATTAATGCGCAAAAGGGGTGCATTAATAATTCAGCAACACTCAACATGGATCAGTCTTAAAAATATAAAGGAGTGTTTATAACCTAAATTCAGGTTGAAGAGAAACAGCTACAGATGTTATCATCACTAATAGGCACTGTAACAGTTACCAGTGTATTGCCCCTCATTTCCAATCTATTCTTATTTACCCTTCTTTGTGATACTGGGGCCGCACTCTGAATGCCTCCTTCGCTAGAAAGGGTAAAAGAGGCTGTCAACAAAGGATACTGGAGTGATGATGCAAGGCTATCATGAGAGGAAGGAGTTCCCCTTATCTTGGGGTTCTGTTTTTACTTCAGCATGGCTGCCCATTGGTGGTATGCTGGAGGGCATGCCACTGACCTCAGTAGTCCTAGTAGGCCTCTTCTACCTTACTCTCATGTACCAGTGATTTTTTTCTTTCTTTCTTTTTTTTTTTTTTTTTGCTTACTTAAGGTCCATTCCTTTGACCAGCTTCAGCTTACCTTCACTATCCAGTAAGTTTTTCAGCATGTACTGAATCATTCCATTGGACTAACTCCAACCCACCTTCCAGTGAATTTCTCAGCTGCCTACTACATACTTCTTGTGAACTAGTTACAGCTAAAGCTCACCATTTGGTGAATTTCTCCACCACCCTATGAGTCATTCCTTTGACTCACTCAAGACTGTCATACTTTCCAGCAAGTACCTCCACTACACAATATCCAGTTTCTTCAGTACAGTTTTGACCTGACTGACAAAGTTGTAATCTCATCACTGGGGAGCTGAAAAAGGGAGGAAAAAGGGAATCATCTAAGTGCTTAATTTCTTTTTTATTCATTCTCTCTTGGTCCTAGAGATAGCAGCCACTTTCTATGTTAATCTTTTTTGGTATTCCTTAGGGTGCTCCTGAGACCAATTTAGCCTCCTTTTTCTAGCTAATAATTCCTTTAATTTTTCCCACACTTCAATTCCTTATATAGGTGACTGTACCTTGACTAATACAAGTACCATTTTCTAAGTACTCTGTTGGTTATTTGAATGTCTTTGGCATACAGTGATTTTATTTAAAAGTCGAATTGCATTCCATCTTGGAGCTACCATATGAATGTGAGTGTGACCCTGGATAACTGTTGTCCATGGTAGAATTTTACTTCAAAATTATAAGTTGCAATTTGATTTTATGGTCCTGGCTTAAACACTCTAACGTGGGATTCTTTCATCTAGGAAAACTCAGGCTTAAAACTGAATATGTGTGTGTGTGTGTGTCTATGTGTATGTGCACACACACTTCCAAATCAATTGACATTGTGACTTTTGCATAATAGTTTTTTGTGCACTGGTGGTAAACTTAGTGAGTCATTGCTCCTCTCCTTCCCTCAAAGTTCTACTCAATGTCCCTTTACAGAAAGGCTCTCTTTTACTACTAGCATTACACAGGAGTCTTCTTTATTCCAACATTGGTATTTTTCAGAGGGGGTAGTATTTCCAAAGTGGTGTAGTAATTGTTCTGAAATTCAGGTTTTTACAGTAAATATCCATGATTCAAGAGAGCTGGTATGAACACAATGTCTGAAATGAGTGTCTTAAATACTGTTACCATCATTCTAGTGTTTTACTTAGTAGTTGACACATGGAAGTTAAGAGAATGAAATTTTTCAGTGCAAAGGACAGGGAAAATGTTAACATGTCCTCTTTATTTTTATTCAAAATACTTAACATTTTAATGAAAACTTGCTCACCTCCCATCCAAGAAAATCAACTGTTGGTAAGTTACAGTATTACTAACATTATATTTTGCTTGGTATGTAGAAATGAAATTCCCTAGACATCATTTTACAAGTACTGATTCTGCAACATGCAGTAATTGAGGTTTCATTTATTTTATAGGGCACGTAATATGCTGAAATTGCATTATATAGAAATATAGTTCATTTAAATGTAAAATTTCTAGGAGAGCAAAATAATCTACATTGTCTGCTAAATTTCTTTCCCACTAAAATTATATTATAATCTTCAAATAATTTTAAAATAGCAACTATGACTATCAAATACTTTAAAGTAATAAACATAATTGCATTGATAATGGAATTTTTCACCAATTTTCCAACTGAGGAAACTCTACTCTCTAGAATAAAATAATATGAAAATTAAATTGGATATTATATCCACAAAGCTGCATTTTTAGAATGCAAATGTTAGTGTCCTGTGTACAAAATTAATTAAAACATCAGTCTTTCTCAAATTATAACTACATTGCTGTTTATAATAATTCTTTCTACCAATTTATGTTCTGGAAGAAAGTAAAATTATATCCCAGAAGCAAACATGAAAACTAGCACCAACACCATCATTTCAAAGTGTCTTCATTCAAAAATTCATTATGTTTTTAAGATCTTGGTTTCTAAACGCTATACTTGTGTATAATAGTGGAGGCAACTCTAAATGGTTATTTAACTTGAAAGGACATTTGTAAAACCAACCCCAAGAATGAATAGAGTTTGGTTTCTTGAAAAGCTGAATCATGAAATTAGCTGTGACAAAGTACATGCAAGCCTGAAGCATGTTATTTCTTTCAATTTTTTTTCATATACCATATAGCTTTTAAAAAATCAAATGATCCTATAACTTCAAAGGAAGCTGAAATCTTAAAAGTTAGTAGTACAAGATGGAAAAAAAAACGGAGGAAAACATCAGACAGAATTTAGAGAATCATACCAATAGATACATAATTAATTATGTATGTAACTACTCCATTCTGCCCTACTAACAGTGCACTTTCCACCAGAGAGACAAAGAGGAATGTGAACCCAAGAAGAATCCTGTAGCCTTGGCTGTGTATAAGCTCGGTGCTAATTAATTCCTCACATCCTTTTCCCACTTCTTACTTACTAAAATAGATCTAGTTTCTTCAGACATTCTGAAATGAACCAGAGAAATGTGGCCCTCACCTCAAGTTCCAGGAGTTAAGATTGTGATTCTTATAAAACAAACATGGTAATACTTTTCCATCCAAGAACAAATTATTGGCTTATGAATGGGCAGGTAACCAAATAAGACTGTAGATTAAACTAACATAGACAAACTAAAATTATCCCACCTCCACCTCAGCTTTTGAATGTCTTTCTTTTCTGAACAATAAATTTCCACTTGTTTAATCCAGTTTGAACTGTGCTTTCTCTCTCTTACAGCTAAGAGCAGCCCGGTTTACTCAGTATATTTTAATAAGATTTATTATTTTTCACTCTGGTAATGCTTGACTTGGTCCATCTAAATAAAATTAATATAATAACTTAAAATACATATAGATAACAGTTATTATATTTGACTCTAAGTCGGGTTGAATTAAAAATAAACAACTATTTTAAAAATGTATATATCTATTCATATAGTCAGAAATGACTGCATCTTCATCTCTTATAAGATAGAATCAATATTAGATTTTATAGAACCCCAAATGACTAAGACATGTCCTGTGTCTTCGAAGTGCCAAAATCAACTGATAAAAACTAAATAAGTAAAAGCATTTCATATACACTCTCTTTTTATTTTCAAGAATAAAATATATAATCATTAACTACAGACTCTTATACTCATTTCTCCTAGCTAACTGTAATTATGTATCCTTTGACCAACATCTCCCAACCTCCCATTCCCGCGCAACCAACTAGCTTCTGGTAATCACTATTCTACTGTCCACTCTTATAAGAATTATATAAGGTAATGCATTTGTTAGTTAGCTAGATTTAACAATTTCACAATGTATATATAACTTAAAAAATCATATTGTCTATGATTAATATATACAAGGTTGTCCTTTTTTTAAAACTAAATAAGTAAAGTATGATATGTAATCAATAGACTTGGCCTTAATGTACAGAGTACAAAATAAAACAAAAGGTTTCGCTGAGCATATAAAAGTCAGGAAAGGTTTTGATGAATTTAAAGTAGGCAATGTTGGAGGAAAAAGAAAGAAATAGAAAGTAATTACAATTGTTAATGCAAGATGAAACAAGTTCCTGGATTTTGGCAAGGCAGTAAGTATTGAGAACTGTGAATGCAGTTGTTGATTTATTGATTGTATTCAATGAGAGAGATGGAAGATTCCAAGACGGCCCAAACTTAGTGATTAAGTTGAATTAATTTAATTAATTAAAAAATAATCTATTATTAATCTTAAAAGATTAAGCCACTAAATTGAAAATTATATATAAGACAGTGAATAAGTTGTGTATGTGGTGGATTATAATGAACATGATATTTACGTGTTATCTGAAACCCTATTTATTATATTTAGGTAGAGAAGTCCAGTAGCAATTAGAGTTCAGGTCTTGGAACTAAAAAGATGGAGTTTAAAATATCTAATCAGGAGTCATTGGTACATATGGTTAAAATCATGAGATTTGTTGAAAAATGTGAGACAGTTCTGAAAATGGGAAAGGGAAACAGGAAACACTCAAACACTGATATTTGATAATCTGTCAAAAGAAACAGATTCAATAAGGAGAACTAAAAAGCTATGTGCAGAAAGTTTATAGGAAAACCAGGATGGAGTTATTGATTTCCTTTGTCAGTTAACAGAGTTCACAAATGATTGTGTTCTGAGATGTTGTCCAGTTTTACATTTGTGTGTCTGTGATTTTCTGCAAGGAGCAGAGTACTATAAGTGCTTCCAGACACAGTAGCCAGAAATATCAGCCCTGAGATCTCCAGATTATTTTCTTGAGGTCCAGTAGCCTAGTGCCCATGGCTCTCTGGATCAATAATGATTTTTAAACATTACTCCATGTCATTGCTGGCTTCTTTCTCAGTCCTCATGCACTTGGAAATACCCCCTACTCTTTTATTATTATTATCATTACTATTATTATTGCTATTATTATTGTACTTTAAGTTCTGGGATACATGTGCAGAACGTGCAGATTTGTTTCATGGGTATACACATGCCATGGTGGTTTGCTGCACCCATCAACCTGTCATCTACATTAGGTATTTCTCCTAATGCTATCCCTCCCCTACCTCCCCACCCCCCTACAGGCCCTGGTGTGTGATGTTCCCCTCCCTGTGTCCATGTGTTCTTATTGTTCACCTACCACTTATGAGTGAGAACATGTGGTGTTTGGTTTTCTGTTCCTGTGTTACTTTGCTGAGAATGATGGTTTCCAGCTTCATCCATGTTTCTGCAAAGGACATGAACTCCTCCTTTTTTATGACTGCCTAGTATTCCGTGGTGTATACGTGCCACATTTTCTTAATCCAGTCTGTCATTGATGGGCATTTGGGTGGATTCCAAGTCTTTGATATTGTGAACAATGCTGCAATAAACATACATGTGCATGTGTCTTTATAGTAGACTGATTTATAATCCTGTGGTTATATACCCAGTAATGGGATTGCTGGGTCAAATGGTATTTCTGGTTTTAGATCCTTGAGGAATCGCCACACTGTCTTCCACAATGGTTGAACTAATTTACACTCCCACCATTCCTATTTCTCCACATCCTCTACAGCATCTGTTGTTTCCTGACTTTCTAAGGATCAACCATTCTAACTGGTGTGCGATGGTATCTCAATGTGGTTTTGATTTGCATTCCTCTAATGAAAAGTGATGATGAGCTGTTTTTCACATGTTTGTTGGCTGAATGCATGTCTTTTTTTGAGAAGTATCTGTTTATATCCTTTGCCCACTTTTTGATGTTTTTTTTTTCTTGTAAATTTATGTTCCTTGTTGATTCTGAATATTAGCCCTTTTTCAAACAGATAGATTGCAAAAAATTTCTCCTATTTTGTAAGCTTCCTGTTCACTCTGATGATAGTTTCTTTTGCTGTGCAGAAGTCAATTTTGGTTTTTGTTCCCATTGCTTTTGGTGTTTTAGTCATTAAGTCTTTGCCCATGCCTATGTCCTGAATGGTATTGCCTAAGTTTTCTTCTAGGGTTTTTATGGTTTTAGTTCTTACATTTAAGTTGTTAATCCATCTTGAGTTTTGTATGAGGTGTAAGGAAGGGGTCCAGTTTCAGTTTTCTGCATATGGATAACCAGTTTTCCCAACACCATTAATTAAATAAGGAATCCCTTCCCCATTGCTTGTTTTTGTCAGGTTTGTCAAATATCAGATGGTTGTAGATGTGTGGTGTTATTTCTGAGACCACTGTTCTGTTCCATTGGTTTATATATCTTTTCTGGTATTGTACCATGCTGTTTTGCTTACTATCGCCTTATAGTATAGTTCAAAGTCAGGTACCAAGATGCCTCTAACTTTCTTCTTTTTGCTAAGGATTGTCTTGGCTATACAGGCTCTTTTTTGATTCCATATTAAATTTAAAGTAGTTTGTTTTTTCTACCTCTGTGAAGAAAGTCAGTGGTAGCTTGTTGGGGATAGCGTTGAATCTATAAATTACTTATGGCAATTTTCACAATATTGATTCTTCCTATTCACGAACATGGAATGCTTTTCCATTTATTAGTGTCCTCTGTTATTTCCTTGAGCAGTGGTTTGTCATTCTCCTTAAAGAGGTCCTTCACATCCCTTGCAAATTGTATTCCTAGGTATTTTATTCTCTTTGTAGCAATTGTAAATTGGAGTTCACCCATGATTTAGCTCTCTGACTCCCACACAATAATAGTGGGAGACTTTAACACCCCACTGTCAATATTAGACAGATCAACGAGACAGAAAATTAACATGGATATTCAGGACTTGAACTCAGCTCTGGACCAAACAGACCTAATAGATATCTACAGAAATCTCCCCACTAAATCAGCAGACTACATTCTTCTCAGCACCACATTGCACTTGTTCTAAAACTGACCACATTATTGGAAGTAAAACACTCCTCAGCACATGCAAAAAACAGAAATCATAAGAGTCTTTCAGAACACAGTGCAATCAAATTAGAACTCAGGATTAAGAAACTCACTCAGAACCACACAACTACATGGAAACTGAGCAACCTGCTCCTGAATGACTACTGGGTAAGTAAAGAAATGAAGGCAGAAATAAATAAGTTTTTTGAAACCAATGAGAGCAATATACCAAAATCTCTGGGAAACAGCTAAAGCAGTGTTTAGAGGGAAATTTATAGAACTAAATGCCCACAGGAGAAAGTAGGAAAGATCTAGCATCGACACACTAACATCACAGTTAAAAGAACTAGAGAAGGAAGAGCAAATAAATTCAAAAGCAAGCAGAAGACAAGAAATAACTAAGATCAGAGAAGGACTGAAGGAGATAGAGACATGAAAAACCCTTCAAAAAATCAATGAATTCAGGAGCTGGTATTTGAAAATATTAACAAAATAGATTGAGTGATAGTCAGAGTAATAAAGAAGAAAAGAGAGAAGAATCAAATAGACACATTAAAAAATGATGAAGGGGATATCACCACTGATTTCACAAAAATACAAACTATCATCAGAGAATACTATAAACACCTCTATGCAAATAAACTTTGAAATCTAGAAGAAATGGATAAATTCCTGGAAACACATACCCTCCCAAGACTCAACCAGGAAGAAGTGGAATACCTGAATAGACAAGTTCTGAAATTGAGGCAGTAATTACTAGCCTACCAACAAAAAATTGCCCAAGACCAGATGGATTCACAGCTGAATTCTACCAGAGGTACAAAGAGGAGCTGGTACCATTCCTTCTGAAACAATTTCCAAGCAATAGAAAAAGAGGGACTCCTCCCTAACTCATTTTATGAGGCCAGCATTATCCTGATACCAAAACCTGGCAGAGACACAACAGAAAAAGAATATTTCAGGCCAATATCCCTGATGAACATCAATGAAAAAATCCTCAGTAAAATACTGACACACCGAATCCAGCAGCACATCAAAAAGCTTATCCATCATGATCAAGTCAGTTTCATCCCTGGGATAAAAGGCTGGTTCAACATACGCAAATCAATAAACTTAATCCATCTCATAAACAGAATCAATGACAAAAATCACATGATTATCTCAATAGATGCAGAAAAGGTCTTCAATAAAATTCAACACTCCTTCATGCTAAAAACTCTCAATAAACTTGGTATTGATGGGACGTGTTTCAAAATAATCAGTTATGTATGAAAACCCCACAGCCAATGTCATACTGAATGGGCAAAAGGTGGAAGCGTTCCCTTTGAAAACTGGCACAAGACAGGGATGCCCTCTCTCACCACTCCTATTCAACATAGTGTTGGAAGTTCTGGCTAGGGCAATCAGGCAAGAGAAAGAAATCAAGGGTATTCGGTTAGGAAAAGAAGAAGTCAAATTGTCCCTCTTTGCAGATGACATGATTGTATATTTAGAAAACCCCATCGTCTCAGCCCCAAATCTCCTTAAGCTGATAAGCAACTTCAGCAAAGTCTCAGGATACAAAATCAATGTGCAAAAATCACAAGCATTCCTATATAACTACTCTTCTTCTTACTGAAGTTTTTTTACATTTTCAAGCAGCTCACTTAAAAATAATTAATTCTGGCAAGTAGCAGCTTTCTTTCACATGCAATTCTGAGCCTCAACAGAATCTAAAAATGCATTACCATTACCAGAATCTGGGAATGCATTAATTTTAAACTTCAGACTTCTTATGCCTTGTCATAGGCTATGTCAGCAAGCAATGAGTTGGATCTGTATTTATTTTATCCCCAAGCTTTCTAAGTGGATTCCATGAAGGTCTGTCCCAAGGTTTGAATTGAAATGTTGACATATGCTAAAACCTTCCCCTTTACTGGGGGCTACTCAGCCACTATTCTGTTTCTAAGATCCACCCTGCTGGTATATATTGCTCCAGGTCATTAATCTTAATTGCAAAATGGTATTTTGTATGAATAAACTATTGGTTATTTATCCATGTTCTTTTGAAACATGTGTATTTTTAAATCTGATTAAGCTGCCAGAAGAGACTATTTAGTGGTTTACTATCATCAGTTAAGTTGCCTTAAAAATAATACAAATGATTATTTTCTAGTATCAGCCTTTACAAATGTATGGAATATAAAATAGAATTACTGAGTTTATTTTTTATTTTTTATTTTATTTTTTTTTTTGAGACGGAGTCTCGCTCTGTCGCCCAGGCTGGAGTGCAGTGGCGGGATCTCAGCTCACTGCAAGCTCCACCTCCCGGGTTTATGCCATTCTCCTGCCTCAGCCTCCCGAGTAGCTGGGACTACAGGCGCCCGCCACCTCGCCCGGCTAAGTTTTCGTATTTTTTAGTAGAGACGGGGTTTCACCGTGTCAGCCAGGATGGTCTCGATCTCCTGACCTCGTGATCCGCCCGTCTCGGCCTCCCAAAGTGCTGGGATTACAGGCTTGAGCCACCGTGCCCGGCATTACTGAGTTTATTTAAGAAATCGTTTGTGAAATGACCTTAAGGAGTCCAAACCTGAACACAATCAAGCATAGGTTGTAGTTGCAACAAACAGTAAAATGTAGGCAAATGAATCTGAGGTAACTGTGACAATTCCAAGAGGAATAATACCATGATTTTTAACATCACGTATGCGTAATACTATTTAATCTATATAACAATGTAATATTATTATTTTGTTGAAAGATGAGAAAATTGAGGCAGAAGGAGTTTATGCACTTTTTCAATTTTAAAAAGTGAATTGTGGACTTTGAACTTAAACCGGGACACTCAGACTCCACTCCATATATCTAGAGGAAACATGTAGAAAATACATTCTAGATTACAAGATAATGGGATATTGAAAGTGCTATCTCAGTAACAATTTAAAGGCAGAAATTCTAAACATATAAGGAAACTTGTAGTAAATCTCATCAACTTCTAAGGACAATAGAATACCTGCATCAAACTACACTTATAAAGATCAGCACAATAACCCTGAAACATTTTTCCCTCCTCCCAGATTCATTCTATTTTATATTAGGCCTCTATCAATATAATTATCTTGCTAGATAATGATAGTAAAACTAATGTTAGAACATAGACAATATGCAGGTACAAAAGGCCACAGAAACTAGACAGTAGTACTTCTATGCATTAAACTGTAAGAGTATAAAATGTATCCAAAATGAGAAAATGAAAATCAAATAGCCTAGTAAGAATCATTCAAATAATCAAGTAACCTCTCTGAAATAAAAGATCGTAATTCTGACCTTAAAGTTTAATGAGTATCTACAAATGGGTTTAGATTATTGGCACTTATTGAAACCAAGAAGCATATTCTAAGTATCTCTTCCCCTGAACTTTTAGTTCAAACATTTTCTTTTCTGCTGTGTTTTAATAAAACACATTATCACATTAAAGGGCACATTTTAAACACCTCACACAGACATACAAAGAGGTTTTATGTTTCAGTAACACTACGTGATATTTTCCTGAAAGGCTCATTTCCAATATATCGTTAAATAATTTAATATATAAATAGTATAACTAAAGCAGTTCTAGTGCATTTGTTTTTAGCTCTGCTTAAATGGCTTGATTTCCAGATCAGTAAGTACACCTGCTAATTCTGTTCTCCTTAAGCCAAGCTATCCATCAAGGGAAGTAGCATCTTTTTCCTTAACTGTTTTTTCTTTCACCATAAATTCTACTTGGTCCCCAGAATTTTCAAAGGAATGAAGGAGGTTCATATCATCCTGATATATTAGAATGCTGCTATGCAGGTACAAGAGACCTTTTTCACTTCTATATGCTTTAGAGGTTAAACTTTAAATGACTCCTAGTGTTAAGAGCCTAATATTTTTATTATCATCATGTGAGATTAAACTAATTTGAGGAAAATATTAAGATTGTAATGAAAAATTAACATCAAGTTGAACTACCGAGTTTTACAAGGGAAGGGTTAAGTTTCCAACATTACATTTTTATGACTGAGTCATACAGTTAAGTCAGTTTTATATCATTAAAATTTAGAAACATAAAGAGTAATTCAAGTAGATAATATATAGATAAATGGATGAGCTGAAGCTTGCTTTTTAAAGGACTGAGTTAAATTAATGTGTGTTAAATCATGTTTAATTAAGGGTAAAGGAAGACATGGTTTTTAGAGATATTTGTTTATTGTGACATTTAAAATCAAGGTGGGCAGCATTAAAATATCCCTGCTACATGTGATGTTTTATTGGTACAAATTGACTCTCAATACTTTAAAACACCTGGGAAAATTAACATTTACTTTAATTATAATTTTTAAAGATATGATTACGTACATTTTAGAAGCTTCATAGTATACTTTTTAAAGAAGTCAAGTTACCTTAAACATATTCTTGGTGATTTATGTTACCAAATAGAAGAGTTTCATAGTATCGTTTACTTATAACAGGGTATTTTAGAAGTGATAAAAACATACAATATCATTAAGATTTCATACAGTTGCACTAGGATTTTAATAATTGCTATTTATTGAATTGTGATTATGTATCACTTTAATACATCGGCCGTAATTACAGTAAAAACCCTGAAGGATAATATTGTTATCTTCCTTTTGCCAATAATGACACTGAAGCTTGTGAATGAAAGCGATAGGCTGATTTCGAACACAGGTATAGCTGACCTCATAGTTTGCATTGTTTTACGTATATGGTAATCATTAGATTAGGGGCTTGAGCAATAAATAAAGGCTCCTATTTATTTTCAGAATCTATGCATGGGCACCAAAACACAGAAGAGCTTTAACAATTCCATTTGAATTTGGATAGCTGGAGGAGTCGAAATATGTGTGGGCTGGCTTATGGCACCA
Organism: Papio anubis; assembly: GCF_008728515.1. Taxonomy (NCBI): domain Eukaryota; kingdom Metazoa; phylum Chordata; class Mammalia; order Primates; family Cercopithecidae; genus Papio; species Papio anubis. The sequence continues at coordinate 166,288,277 of NC_044976.1, forward strand.
GGTTAGAGGATGTATTAAATCCTGTATATAGTCATGCTAGAAAAAAAATATGGCATAATTGAAACTATTGAACACTGTCTATCAAAAAGAAGGGATTCTAATTGAAAAATTGAGATTAAAGCTCTTCCAAAAACAAGATGCCAGCCTAATCTTAATCTTATCACATGTCTACCTTCTTTCAGTTTATACTATGCCTTGCTACCTGTATCCTAATGATATGGTAACAACATCAGCACAAGAAAATCACCTAATGCATCTTATTTTTCTGCTATGATTTTTTTGTACTCAGTCTTTCACAAATCTCTTCATCCCATTATATTTTTGTATTTGCTTCATGGTGATTGACATATGTATATGTTTACATATTTTCAGTGATATTCCTATTGACATACATACCAGAATTAAAGTCTAGCTTTCCCAATGAACACCATTATCTTCAACAGTTATTTCCAAAGAATGGAGTTGGTCTCTTCCTTGCTACCCAGTGTCTTCCTTAGCTTTTGTAACTCTACAATAGCGTAGATATATTGATTTTATCATTGTTCTTTCTTTCTCCTAGCTTCACTATTATTAGTAGTATTATTTATTTATTTGTTTATTTATTTCGGAGATGGAGTATTGCTCTGTCGCCCAGACTGGACTGCAGTGGTATGATCTTGGCTCACTGCAACCTCCACTTCCTGGGTTCAAGTGATTCTCCTGCCTTAGGTTCATGAGTAGCTGGGATTACAGGCACGTGCCACTGCACTTGGCTAATTTTTATATTTTTAGTAGACAAGGGGTTTCACCATGCTGGCCAAGTTGGTCTCAAACTCCTGACCTCAGGTGATCCACCCACCTCAGCCTCCCAAAGTGCTGGGATTACAGACGTGAGCCACTAAGCCCAGACTTACTCATTTTATACCTATTTTATATTAATATCCATATGTTCCAAAAATAAGTTTTAATTATATTTCTACATTAATATCCTAAATTATTAATTCTAACTGGTTTCACAGTCAAAAAAACATTTTTCTTATGATAATAACTACTTCAAAATTATAAAGTATTAATGTATTTACCAAGTCCCAGTCTATTTCCAGCTTTATATATCAACACCATCATTTATAAATCTCACTTTCCTTTCAGTTGAAATAATCATTCACAAGAAAAGGAATTATGTTTTTCATACACAAAGCCTTTATTTTAATATTTTTACTTCTCTAAAATTGCTTCATTGTACTAAAAAAAACGTGCACCATATTTCAAAATCTGTTTGAGTCACCACCTCTTCTATGATACCTTGTTGACTTTAAATATAATGTATTAAGCCTTTTTGGACTACGAACAATCAGTTTAATTATTATTCACAGTAATAATCACCTTGGATTATGGTGACATGTTTGTATCTCAGACTCTATAAATCATTTCAAACTTCTTGGAGGAATGATCTTGATGTATATAACTTTATACCTTTGTTAACACACATCTGTTTGTGTAGTGAGCATTGAGAAAATGTGTTGTGGGATAGATGAATGAGCTACTAGAGTCCAAACAGAGTATTTGAAGTGTGGTATGGATTAAATGTGTTTATTTTAACAGTATGGAACAGTAGGTGCTCAAATATTCATTATTTAATTATAAAATTGAAATGTGTTAAATTGACTACTGTAATAAGTTTGACGGAATTGCTTCATAATTTGTTACATCCCATACTTATCAGATTAACTGGACAGAAGATTAACATATATTGACATATGTATTTCCAGTGGATTGTGTCAATCTCTTGAAACTCAATTCATAATTGAACAAAAATGGAGAGAATCAAAGAGTTGTAATTGAGATTGCTTTGCATTCTGAAATTATGTTTTCAGAATTTAGAAGCATCAATAATGATGCAAATCTTAGGATCTGATTATACAATGCCAAAAATTAGCAAAAAAAAAAAAAAAAAATGCTGTGCTCAAACTATTCATACCAATTATTTCTAGTAAATTAACTATTTTTTACCCTTATTAAATTGGTTAATTGTGGCATTATAGTTATAACTTAGAGTTGTTAAAATCAAGCACTATATGAACTATGAAGACTCTTTTACTTAAAGAGGATTAACAAAAATCTAAATCCTAATTGAAAAAGACATGAATTCAATGTGAAAATATGGACCAATTATACAGACGTTTGGAAATATTAACCTAGTTGATATATTGTAAGCAAAATATGATTATTTTTTCTCTTTTCAAGCAAATAAAAAAATCCCTGGCAAGATTGTAAAAAGTGAATCATATTTTTACATATGGAATAGCATTTATAAAGATAAATTCTATTTTATGTGTTATTAAATTTTACTTTAAAAACACATTGTTTTCTCAAAGATGAAAAAAATCTAAGTAACTATATAATTAAAATTAATTTCATCTCTGACTTTTATTTATTTGTGACTATTATTTTATTGGCTCAAACATTGAGTTTATTATCAAAAACCATTGCCATCAAAAAGCAGAAATGAGTATAAAAATAGCTAGAATAGTCTCTGTATTCTACTTAGAAGTTTAAACCCATACTTTTAAATAACGACTTCCAAACTTGGGACTTTGATTTTAATTCAAAATTCAGAACTAGGAAAAATAAACATTTTGATATACTTCTGCAAATGTGTCAATATGGTTGGCCCATTAAAACTTTAATCATGTACAAAGAAACTAGTCTAAATTATTATTTGACAGAATTGAATGCATAATCAAAGTTATTGATCTATTAGCTTTATATGGACACAGCCAAAACACTCATTTTGGCCATTATACTATTTACAGCAGTTTCTATCAAAAATTTCTTGAGTTTTGTCCTTGAGAGCAGCTGAAACTTCTTAGACTGCAAAAGCAAAATTACCTGGAGCAGAAGGTATTTTTAAACACATGTTTTCCCAAAGAAGGCAGCTGCCCACTGCATGAATTCTTTGAGCACTGCTGCGCTCAGCAGTTAACTTTCTTTACTTGAAGGTACCAGGGTGAGGAAGATAACCTCAACACATTGTTTTTCTATTATTTTTACTATGTTCTCAGTACTATTAAAAGGCTGATACTTGACAGCAAATAAATTTTTTTTTAAATGATCTTAGAAGAAAGGAAAGGTTTTTGGTTTTTTTGGTTAAAAAGCATTATTACCAAATCTTCAGTTACTTTAGTTATTCTTTTTTTTTTTTTTCTTCTTTTTGAGACGAAGTCTTGCTCTTGTTACCCAGGATGGAGTGCAGTGGTGCGATCTCGGATCACTGCAACCTCCACCTTCCCGGGTTCAAGCGACTCTCCTGCCTCAGCCTCCCAAGTAGTTGGGATTACAGGCACCCGCCAGCACGCCCGGCTAATTTTTGTTTATATTTTTAGTAGAGACGGGATTTCACCATATTGGCCAGGCTGGTCTCAAATTCCTGATCTCATGATCTGCCTGCCTCGGCCTCTCAAAGTGCTGGGATTACAGGTGTGAGCCACCACACCAGGACTAGTTATAATTTTCTAAAAAGTAGCAAAGAAAGTCTATCTTGTATCTACAAAGAAAAGAAACTTCTGCCTAGAATAATTCTTTTCCTTTAGTTGTTTTATCACTTGTTTTTAAAATATTAACTTTATTTTCATTTTATCCAACAGTGCACTGATATTGCAATACTGAATATTATTTAAGTCAAAACTAAGATAAGTGTATTTTTATCATATGCTCTGCTTTTGCATATAAGGATGTGTAAATACATTGATTACCTGATTGTTTACAGAAAATGTTAATAAGTACTGACACTTTTCTTATATATGCAAATCTCTTGCCAAGCATGATAATTATACTAGGTTAAAATTACTCTCATATAAAATTTATCCATGTGTTGGCCAAATGTCCTTCTTAATTGGCAGCATTTGAGACCTATATTGATAGATATTTGTAATTAGAATGATAATCATTTGGAATTGCAATCAAGAAGGCCCTGTATTAGGTTGGGTGAGAGGGCAGAATTTTTGGATAAGCAGAGAAAAGCAAATAAATTCCAAATTGGAGTGCCAGAGAATCTAGCAGTTGATTAAACTAAGATTGCTCTCCTATCATCAGGCCAAATAAGAAAATAATTACATTTATTTTATGTCTAAGATTAAGTCATCAACTGCATTGTGCTTTCCTGCCAGCCAAACCAAGAGGTACGCGTGAGGGTTCTCTGATAAACACAAGTTACCCCTAAAACCTGAGTCTACCCGGGTGCTTTCCTGGAAGATTGATAATGGCTTGCTAGTGGCAGGTAGTAGCGTAACTCATTCTTCAATTATATCTTTCTCCTGATATGACCTCACACTCCAGTCTTAGCATTTGCTTCCCGGTTCTTTTTAAAATGTATCTAACTGACATACATACAGCATTCTTTTCAGTTGGCTGTGGCTTTCACTCTATAATACAAATAAATCTTTACCAAATAATAGCTTCTTAAAAATTATATATATACACATATAAATTATTATTTCAGTGGCTAACTTTGAAAAATCGATGATTTAATTAAGATACATTGAACTGAAAAGAGTAATTTTGTGTAGGAAAAAAAATGCTCCCACAAAATTCTTATGCCCTAATCCCAGAGCCTATAAATATGTTACCTCAGATGGTGAAAGAGATTTGCATATATAATTATTTAAGAAGCTTGAGATTGAGGTATCACAGGTCCTCACAAGAGGAAGGAAGAAGGTCAGAGTCCATGAGATGCGGAGATGGAATAAGATGTTAAAATGATATACACTGAAAATGGAGGAGGATGGGGCCACAACCAAAGATTGCAGTGTCCTCCAGAAACCAGAAAAGGCAAAAAAAACGATTTCTCCCTTAAAGCCACCAGAGGAAATACAGTCTTGTAGAGTTTGATTTTAGCATAGTGAGACCTATTTCAAATTTCTAACATCTGGAACTGCAAGTTCATATATCTGTGTTGTCTTAAGACAAGAAATTTGGGGGCAATCTATTAAAAGAACAACTGAAAACTAATGTGCCCATTAGAAAATTTTATATAGAAACTAGAAACTATAAAAAATTCACGGAAAGAATTCCTTGGTAATATTGTTTAGGATGTTAAACTCAGGAAAGAATTAAGTTTCTCAGCTACTCATTTTTTCATATAAACATTTACTTATTTATTCCGTATGTGCATATTTATTCCAGTAGCACCTTTCTTTGCTGCTGAATCTTTATGAATTCTCATGATTTTTTTTTCTCTTGTGTCAGCAATTGTGTCCTGTATAGTATTTGGTATTGGGAACATGTTATCACTCCTTAACTGATTTTAACCAGAAATTGACACAAACCATGGTACTCATTTACTTGTAAGTTTATATTTTTGAATGACACAGCAGACTACTCTGTTATACAATATATGACAATATATGAACATTTTGAGATTTATTTTCATAGACAATTATCTAGAGCTTTACTCCAATATACAGGCATAGCATGTAGTTTATATAAAGTATAAATGTTTGGTGTCCTGTGTCATTTAAGACTAAAGCCTTTTAATTTGTGCTTTCAGTGAGCTTTTTCCCCAATCTAAGCACTGAGCAAAATGCCCTCTCATACAATGTGACATAAAAAGTGGAAACCAAACAATAATCTCCTAGAAATACATGCAAATGGACATCACACAAAAATCCCATAACACTAATGACTTCTAATCATAGGCAAAAAGACCTAAAGACCTAATTTATACACTTTTTGTCTTTAAGTTTTTACAATCATTGCTTTAAATTAAAATGAATTGAAATGAAAACTTTCAGGTAATATGCTTCCATTTCATAATGTTGTGTTACTTATACTCTCCCTAATTTTTATTATGAAATCTTTTGAAGCTATTTTATTTTGTTACCAATAATTCGTGTTAGTTTGATTTCGAGCACAATGCCTTTTTCAACATCCAAGAACCATTGGGAAAATGCTATATTATCTATAATTTAACCAAATAATTTTATGTTTAATTTAATAAATAAAGCCACTTGTTCTGTTTTCAAATCCAGTTATTCCATTTTCAAGCTGATATAAGTTAGATCAATGAATGTATAATTAAAAATTGGTAGCAAGAGATCTCAGCACTAGTGATTATAAATCAAATAGGAAAGGTAATTTTATTAGTATTCTATTGGTGAATTTGCTTCCAAATTATCCCAAACTTAGTGGCTTAAAACAACAGAAATTCATCATCTTACAGTTCTGTAGGTTAAAAGTGTGACATGGGTCTGACTAGGCTAAAATAAAAGTGTGTGTTCTGGAGCTCCTAGGAAAGAATCTGTCCTTGCCTTTTCCTGCTCCTAGAGGCTGTCCTCATTCCTTGGCTTGTGGCCCCCTTGGTCCATATGCAAATCCAGCAACAGTTCACCTTTCTGATTATTGTTCCGTACTCACACACTGACTGTAGTCAGGAATTATTCTTCAATTTTAAGCACCCATGTCCCTTCATACCAATGAAGTGGTATATAACTAGGTTGGGCCATACTGGGTAATCCAGGATCATCCCCTCATTAAGTTCTTTTACTTATTCACATCAACAAAATCCCTTTTGCCATGGACTGTAACAGATTCACAGGTTCTGGGGATTAGGATGTGGATATCTTTGAGAATCACTATTCTTCCTACCATAGTAATATTCTACAGCATTTTTTTTTTTTTTAAATCAGTGATTTGTGAAACTTGAGAGGGAAAGCTAAGAGGCAAAAGAAGCAAGTTTGTTGACAAAATGAATGACTTTGGCAGAATATCAGCTGTTCTTATAGAGATAATTATAAAATCCTGCATTAAAAACAAACAAAAAAACTAAACCAACCAGTAAAATGTGAAGACAAACAGAGATTTGCAAGAAATACATACCTAGAAGAGTGAAGGCTTTTGGCTAACTCTGAAAATAACATGAAGCAATGTAATCATACAGTGTATCTGTTCAAAAAGCTGAGACACCATTTTAGGCAGGCTTTACACATGTACAGTTTTCAGAATGTGGAGTCGGGTGATTTAACAAATTTCTGAGATGACCAGATGAGAATAGAAGGCAATAATAAATTAGAACGTATCAAAAAGAGGGTGATTAGAATGACAAGTAGAATGAACGTATGCTGGATGCAAAAGAGTTAAAACGACTAGAGATGGTAAACTAAGAAATGAGAATATTGATAAAAATACAGTGATTATCATCATACTCTAGCAATACTGTAAAATAAACTAGTATTTACTGAAAGGCCGTTCTCTTGCCACTGCAGTATCTTCACCTGATTGTTGCAAACTTATTCCATTTTTATATTTGTATAAAAGGCTTTAAAAATATTCTTGAAATAAAGAAGCAGCATACTTAAATTAAACTCCCAGTCATGAACTATAAATGATGATTTTTTTATGAAATCGTAGTCTGGACAATAATAATTTAGAGGAAACTAATATACCCAACAGACTTGAATTACATATCTCTAAAATTCATTACAATTCTCATTTATAATAAATTGGTATGTAAAGCTAATGGATTTTTCAAAGAATATCTTTACTACATTACCATTGTTTCTTTCAGTGAGTTTCCATTTATTATAATTACTAGGGTTTACACATTAGTAAATTAAAAATAGGAACTTCAATAAAATTTGAATTTGAAATAAACAAAGAAAAAGTTTTTAGCATAATTGTGCCCCATGCAATATTTGTCATTTATCTGAAATTCCAATTAAACTGCACCACTTGCATTTATCAGACAAGTCTAATTAATTTTAAAAATACAAACATAGGAAAAGAGCAGCCATTAACTCTTGCAAGAAAAGCTATTCCAAACCTTCAAGATTTATTTTAATGAAAAATAAAACTTCATGAATCAAGTAAAGTTGATGATTTTTCACTTTATATTAGTCTCTGCTTTCAGTTTCGAAGTATGTTTTAAATTTATTTTTTACTTTTTATATTCATTATATTGTTGTAGATGGCTTTTGATATATCGCTACTTATTATTATCATTTATTAAAAGAAAATTAAGTAGCTCTGCAAGATCTACGAAGAATAAATTGATCTCCATGTGAAAGTTGATCCAAAAAATCAAATTAATCTGAAAGAGAAAGAAAAATTATAAGAAACTAAAGTAGTTCTATTTACAGGATTAAATGTATAATGATGCTGCATCCAAGGTTCCCTAACTTGGGATCCAACAATTATGCCCATTACAAGGGCCTGGGATTACATCTATATTATAAAAGTTGCTGCTCTTTTGGAATATTAACAAAGTTTCATTAATAACTGCATTCAAGGAAGGAAGAATTATGACAACACAGAATAATGATTCAGAGTTTAGAGGTATAACATAATCTCATTTTGTCACAAGAACAAGAAGAAAAGCACAAAACCTGACATAATACAGATGTATTAAATCACTTTATGTTGATGCATCCTTTCTATTATGATATGCATGTAAATCTACATAGTGTAAAATGACATAGAAAACTTGTTCTGCTGATGTGAAATAGATAGTTAAGACCTTTGACATATGGGAAAGGGAAATGGTTTTCAGAAATGGTAGGCAAAAAGTTGGTAAAAGAAATGTGGTGAATAATAGAGCCCCAGCATGAGGATAATTGTTTTGAGATTTTGGAGTGGTACGGGACACACTCTGAAAACTTGCTTTTAAATCTTTCAATAATAAAGCTAATGGGGAAATTTATGAATAAAGCAAGAGGGCAGTCTCAAAGCCATGATAAAATATGGCTTTCCTGCAATTTCAATTTAAATATGGTACCTTAATGTCCTACTCTAGGTTGCCTTATTTATTCATGCTTATTTGTTTAGATTCTCCAGGCTTCCAGTATTTTTTATGTGCCTCTATTATAATTAGCTACACAGATGAATTTTAATTTTCAGCTACTCGTCTCTCATTTGCTTTTATGCTATTGCTATCTTATTCTTTTGACTATTCTTTAAAAATAAGCCTAATATATAATTGATAGTATTATCAAATGAGTTTCTGCAGTCTTTAAACAAGTGACTATTAATAATTTGGCTAAAATATAATTGGAGCTCTCATTGACATTAATATCTGAGGCAATATAAACTTTAAAAGAATACAAGAAGAAAGATGATGAATTTTACTTAAAAAATGTACACATTAAAAAATAAATGATATATTATTGAAAATGTAATCCATGAAACAACTGTTACTTTTAACACCTGTTAATTTTTAAATAATATTAATACAATAAGATATATGTAATAACATATTTTTAAATAATATTAATTTTTAAATAATATTAATACAATAAGATATATGTAATAACAACAAAACTGACTGATAATCAACCAATGAGCAAAAATTCAGAATGTATTTTAGAATTTATAGGAATACAAGCTGGTCATTTCCAGTACAAATTGCTGTGATTCAGTTTCAAATTTGTGACCTTTGGCAAGCCTCTGGGTTCATTGGCAATAGCAGTACCTAGCAATATCCAAATCAATATAGGCCAACCATTCTATTTATTTAATACATGCTACCTCATTTAATACTCTATAAATAAATGTTGTAATTATTTCCATTTTAGAGATGAGAAACTGAAGGTCAACCTTTTCAATGTTCTACACTGAATAAATGATAAAACTGTATTTCAGACCCAAGTTTTCTGAGATTTTGGACCAAATACACTAAATGTATGATAATCTGTTTTGTGAATTTATTGCATTGTTATAAATTCAAGTGCAAGAAAGCTGCACTTAGTAATATTTTAGGTGCAGCAACTCCCAAGTACTTGCAGGTGGCATCGTCTCTGGGGAGTCACATAGGCACCCGCTTAGCCATTCGGTAGTTTAAAATCAATATATTCAGCAACTATATCATTACTAGTCTTTTGGAAATAAGTATAATTATTGACCAGTGACATAGACTGACTTCGTGATACCCAGAATCATGACTCCCTGTATTTTCAGTTCAAGGACAACATAATAAAACAAATAATTTTTTAAAACTAAAAGCAATGCATTTTCATCATTTGCATATATAATATAAGTTAATTACAGAAAAGTTGCTTAGTTACAAGAGAGATAGAAAATAGAAGACAAAAAAGAGAAGGAAGTCATGCGGGGGGGGGGAGGGAGACAAGACAGCAAGAATTTAAAACTGAAATGTAATTCTACCTATGGATCAACTCACTGGGTATGGGTCTTGGGGAAAGACTGCCATGTCTGTCAGCAGCCCCAGGCCTTGAGCACTTCTCATAGTGAGAGAATATACCCTCCTGGAATGTGAATTTTATTTTTAAATGTGTGTGTGAGTGTGCACATGTGCATGTGCACACGTATATTTTCCAAGGTGGTTTTAACTGCCTTATCTGGTGCTTATATGAAACAGAAAATTTAAAAATTTATTTCAAAATTGAAGATAAATACATGATCAAATTTGTTGAGCAATCATATGTCATGTTACAATGGGATATCTAACTATGATCGTATACATGTTGAGGAAAAAGATGAAATTAAATTTGAAGGGACTTACAATTTTGTCTGAAAGGTTTCACCCAAATATTGTTTCTAAATGATTGTTATTTTAAAAACTGCTTTTGGAAAGAACATCAAAATTCCCTTTTCTTATTTATTATACTCTTTAGAAATTAATTACTAAATATATATTATTTTCTTTAGGCAAAAAGCTACTTGCCCAGGTTCAATTTACAAACTACAAACTCCATGAAGATAAACAACCAAAAAGGTATATTTTTTTTTTAAAAAAAGAGACAATTGTTTGAGATCAGATGAAATTTAAATTTTTGAAAATTATATGATACACAATAAAACAAAACCTTAAACTCACCTGCTCTGTAGAAAATTTACATCTCATCCATTTAAAAATTTGTGAAGGATATGTCGTTCCCTACTTCAAAGCTAACAAGTTATCCTGCTACAGCATTATGGAAAACACAAGATTTCCTAAGTCAGAAACAAAGGAGTCCCTCACTCACAGATTGGATGGTAGCGTTCACATCAGTTCCTTTTGTCTCCCCTATCCCAGTACCACAGGGATGATGGCAAGATGGGACCAGATCCATGTGCACATTCAATAGGTATGTCTGACATCTGAGGATGCCTAAGGTTAGGAATCTTCAGTCATAGCTGGGTGATGCTAGAAAGTTGCCCAACTATGCCCCCAGCAGAAATATTACCTTAATTATTCTGTTCAAGAAACAATTCTGAACTCTGGCTTGGAGGGATATACTGTTTCTGTATTTCTAGGCTGTTTTTATTTAACATCCTTGAAAAGATGACCCAAAACAGAATTGGATTCAAAATGTGTAGAAATTTGAAAATTATGGAGAATTATCTCCCAGCAATATGCACATATCAGAATGTTTGGGGGGAAATAAAGTTTTTTAATAAGAAAGTCATTGTCTACAGGTTAACTATCATAGTGACTCATCATATTCTCTTTATCACTGTGTGGCAGGAAATAACAAAATCAATATGATGGATGATTTAAGAAATTTCAAACTAATTTTGGTTTTATGTGATTTTCCCTTTACATACTGAGTTTAAACCTAAAATATTTTTCCATTTCCTTCATATTTAATTTCCAAAACTGCTCTGAGAGTTCTGGTTGTTGTCACTATTGTTGCTCTTGTTCTTGTGTTATTACCTTCTTACGTACAAGACAAATGAAGTTGATACATGTTAAGTAAATTTGCCTTAGGTCATACAGCTAAAGGCTTTTGTTTTTTTAATGTTCAATTCTGCTTTACAAAAATAATTACCAAAAGATGACAGTTCCTCAGTTTACCACAGATACGAAGATTTTAAGAACAGATTATATTGATTTTCAATTCAGCTGCAAATTAGCTGGATAATACAGGGTCCTTCTTGGAGGAGCGCTCACAAAGTACAGCGGAAAAAATAACTTCTTAGAAGATAGCACCCACCATGCTAAAAGAATTTTATCTCCACCATTTATCATCACTACAATCATGGCAACAACTTAAGCATTTCCTTTCTATATGTCTGTAAAGTGGTGGTAATTTTAGTTGCCATAGAGGTTTATCTGCAGATTAAATTAGATACTATGTGTAAAGTTAACAGCATATAATCGGTGTTCATTAAGTTGTAGTAATCATTTTGATCATTTTCTCATTCTGAATGAATTATCAATGTAAGTTTCATTGTTTCCTTCTTTTGTAAAGCTACTAGCCATCATAAGCCTGAGTTGTTTTTGTAAATTAAAAGACAGAATTAGAAAACATGCTCTATTAGTTTCTTTACAGCATCATAAATCAGTGTTTTAAAATTAAGTAATTCAAGAGAACTTTTAGCTATTAAGATGTTGGTTCATGTTCTATTTCAAACGCATGACTTTAGTTCAGCAAAATATTACAATATATTAGTGATTTGGGTATTTTGTGTGACATGCTAGCTCAACTATATCGAATGATAATTTTATGCTCACCTTAGAACTGCTTGCAAAAAATAAGATGGTGTATAACTCTCTAGAAACACATTTTTAAATGTGTCTTAAAATTATACTTACTTTATTTTCCTCTTAATTTTCCTCTTAATTCTTAAGTTTCATGTTTTATATTTTTACAGGTATTTTGTGTAATTTGAGTGGCATTTTATTTGACTGAATCAATAGCAAGTGAATTTTATGTAAATATTACTAATATCTTTTGAATTGGAAAAGTTGACTACATTTTTAATTGCATCATTCAAATAGACTTTTAATCATATTCTTAAATTAATCTGACGTGTCACTATACATTTTACACAAAATGTATCTGATATGTCATTACAGTAGCACAGATAATCACATATTAAGCTGCTATTTTTTTCTCTACACAGTAATAGATGTATTCATAGCACTAGCAGACCAATTAATAGTCCAAAAGTCAAATCTAGTCCACCGTCTACTTTGACAAAGTTTTACTGGAAAGCAGCCAAACTGATTAGTTTATATATTGCCAATATCTGCTTTCTGGTGGGTGCGGTGGCTCATGCCTGTAATCCAAGCAGTTTGGAAGACCGAGGCAGAAGGATCACTGGAGGCCAGGAGTTTGAGAGTAGCCTGGCCAACATGGCAAAACCCCATCTCTACTAAAGATACAAAAATTAGCCAGGCATGGTGGCTACCTGTAATCCCAGGTATTTGGAAGATGAGGCAGGAGAATAGCTTGAACCTGGGAGGAGGAGGCTGTGGTGAGCCAAGATCGCACCACTGCACTCCAGCCTGGGTGACAGAGTAAGACCCTGTCTCCAAAACAAAACAAAACAAAACAAGGCAGCCATATATGTTTTCTCACAATGACAAAGACAAGTAGTTATGATAGAGATAATATTGCCTTCAAAATCTAAAATATTTACTTTCTGAAGTTTATCATTTTTAAAATATGCTAGTCTCTGCAAAGCATAATTATATTTGCATTACTGGAAAAAATATAAAAGTAGTTTATCTTGTAGGCAAATGATATTGAAGTATATAGGCCAAAGCATCGATGATTCTTATCCATTCTCAATATCTCACCCACCATCACTCTCCCTTACACAGAGTAACCCTTTAATTTGTGTTTATCCATTTAGACTACTTTATTTTAATTCTCCAAAGGGAATTTTCATATTTTAAAAATAGCCGAAATTCCATAGAAAAAAAAGGCAAAATATGCCCATCAATTAAATCTAATGTTCCAGCTTTCAATAACACTTATCTACACTTGTCCTAGCCTTTCCTGAATCCCATAAATAATCACCATTATCAGTTTTATGTGAGTTTTTTCAGGCTATTTTGAATATATTGATATGACTTTTACTTGTAGAAATATGTAATTGTGTGGTATGTGTGTGTAGTGTTTGTATCAATTCATTACATATTATGTACTTTTCTGAAACTACCGTTTTTCACTTAAGAACTCGCCTTGAACATTTGTGGATAGTGGCATGTTTATGCATTTGACATTTTGTTTAACTTTTTCATTAACTGCCTGGATCATAATTTCATAAGATTATGTTACTGAAAACCTTAAACTCATACTAATTTCTTAGTAAGGTACAGAAGTCTTACTTCCTGGTTGAGGAATAAGTTTATTGTTTTAAATTGAATTTTCTTGAATGATTGCTAAGTTGGTCATTCTTTAGTGGTAATTGTAGCATTACTGTATATTGCATATTTGCACAGTTTGATATGCTTTCCACTTCACTGAATTGTTTATTCTTTTTCTTATTTAAGGTTAGAAAATCGCATACACAAAAACATTATATTCACAGTGTCAAGCAATTAACCAGAAGTACTGAACATGCAAGGAAGTAGGAAAAGGTAAACCACATTTAGGAGAAAAATGAAGCTAACAAAAATGATTTTAAAATGATTTCTATAAATATGCCTAATATTTATAATGAATCATGAATATTTGAAGAGAAACAAAAAGTATAAAACCAAAACAAAACTACTAGACATAAAAATACAAAGTCTGAAATGAAATATTCATTATTTTTGATTAATAACAGATTAGGCACTTCAGAAAAAAATACAAAGCAAATTGAAGCCATAACAATAAAACTAAAATTAAACCTGGAGAAAGAAATGTTAAAAATTAAATAAAATTTCAATGAGCATCAGGAAAATATTAACTAGTTTAGAATATATATATATATATTTAGCCTGTGTGTGTATATATATATATAGACTCCAGAATATGAGAAAAATAATGGTAAAATATTTGAAAAAATAATGACTGGGAGCCGAGCATTGGCTCAAATATATGGTAGCACTTTGGGAGGCCGAGGCGAGGCAGATTTCAAAATTAAGGAGATCAGAGACCATCACTAACTAATATCTGATTGAAACCAAGTCTCTACTAAAAAAAAAAAAAAAAAAAAAAAAACTAGCCGGGCCGAGGGTGGTGAGCCTGTAGTCCCAGCTACTCGGGAGCTGAGGCAGGAGAATAAAGTGAACCGGGAGGAGGAGCCACCAGTGAGGCTGAGATCCAGCCACTGCACTCAGTCTGGGCGACAAGAGCGAGACTGCGTCTCAAAATGACTGAATATATTTAAAATTTGTTGGAAAGTATAGATGTTTGTCAAGGAGTTGGGGGGAGTGCTGAAAAGGGACATATATTCTTGTATACAGCTAGCATCATCCATTAGAGTGAGAATACAATGCATTTTTCCTAAGACTAGAAAGAAGGCAAGAATATTCACTTTCAATATTTTTATGCAACATTTTACTGATCATCTTCAAGCCAGTGGAATAAAACAATAAAAAGAAATAAATGGCTTATATGTTAGAACAAAAGACATAAGACACTTTATTTTGCAACATATCATGTTCATCACAAATTCTAAAACAGGAGTCTGCAGACTTTTTATAAAGGAAAAGTTATTAAATATTTTAAGCTTGCAGTAAATTACAATCTAGCTAGCAGCTATTCAGCTCTGAAACTGTACTTCGAAAGCAGCCATAGACAAAATGTAAACAAATGACTGTGTCTGTGTTTCAGTAAAACTTTGCTTACAAAATCAGGCAAGGGGTGACACCAGAAGTAAAACTACCAGAAATTGTTGGCCCATTCTGCCCCAGAAACACCAAGAAATGTGAGAAAACTGTCAGAATCAACCTTATTATGTCTCTGGAGGTAGATATTTATGCTCCCTCTGAAACCTGCAGAAAAGTTCTTACCATACTGTTCCAAGCTTCTGGTGATTTGCTGGCAATCTTTGGCATTTTACTGCATGTGAATGGATAATTCCATTCCTCTGTCTTCACATGGCATTCTCTCTGTGACTCTTCACATGGTCTCTCCTCTGTTCATGCCTGTGTCTGTATCCAAATGTCCCTTTCTGTAAAAAACACCACTAACATTATGTTCAGTGGTAAAAGTCTGAAAGCTTTGCCGCTGAGATTAGGAACAAGATAAGGATACTTGCTTTTGCTAATGGTACTAGAAATTCTAGCCAGAGAAATTTTCCAGTTAAAAAAACTATCCAAATTGAAAAGAAAGTAGTAAAAGTGTCTATTTACAGATGACACGATTCCATATATAGATGATTCCAAGGTATACACACACACACGCACACACAAACACACACATTGGATGAAGGTCTACCCCAACAGCTTCATTTTAAACTGGTTACATATACACAGACCATATTTCCAAATGAGGTCACGTTCCGAGGTAATGCAGATTAGGAATTCAACACTGTATTTTGAGAGGGGGTATAAAATTTGACCCATAATATACTGTAATAAATTAATCTAGATGAACATATTTTTAGAAATAAACTACCAACATTAACTCAATAAATAGAAAATCTGCGAAGACTCAATAAAGGTAAAGAAAATGAATCAGTAATCAAAAAACATCCCAACAAAAAAAATTCCAGAGCTAAGTAGTTTCAATAATGAATTATATCAAGCATTTTAAAAATAATTGACATTAATCTTTCCTAATTTATTCTACCTCAAACTAGAAGAGGAGATAAAGCCTCTTAACTTACTCTACAAGGCTAGCATTATATGTTACCAAAAATAGAAAAAGGCATTTAATTAAAGAAAACTACAGATCAATATTCCTTGTGAATATAAGAGCGAAGGAATTATCAACAAAGTGCTAGCAAACGGTATAGTTTTTTACTATTTTTTTACTGTTTGTAAAAAAAAATCACAGACATAGTACTTTTTTAAACAGCATATTAAAAATGTTGTATTTAATGACCAAATGGAATTTCTATTAGGAAAGCAAGTGTGGTTCACAATAAGAAAACCAATTAATATAATAAACCACATTAATAGAACCAAAGGAAAACAAACAAACAATGATCATCTCAATTGATACAGGAAACATAATAAACATAATATTTTGTCACAATAAAAACACTCAGAAAACTAGGAATAGAAGAAAACTCCCTGAACCTAAAAAGAGTAGTTATGCAAAACTCAACTAACATTATGTTCAGCGGTAAAAGTCTGAAAGCTTTGCCGCTGAGATTAGGAACAAGATAAGGATGCTTGCTTTTGCTAATGGTATTAATATTTACCATTGTACTAGAAATTCTAGCCAGAGAAATTTTCCAGTTAAAAAAACTATCCAAATTGAAAAGAAAGTAGTAAAAGTGTCTATTTACAGATGACACGATTCCATATATAGATGATTCCAAGGTATACACACACACACGCACACACAAACACACACACACACACATGCACGCCAAAACTGTTAGTGCTATAAGCTAATTCATCAAAGTCATAGGATAGAAAATTAACCGAAACAAATTAGTTGTTTATCTATATACTACCAACAAACAATTAGAAAATGAAATTAAGTGAACAATTTTATTCTCAATAACAGTAAAAGGAACCAAAAAATATCTAGGAATACATTTAGCAAAGAAAGGTAAAGGCTTATTTACTGAAAACCAAAAAATATAGCTGAAAGAAATATAAGAACACCTAAATAAATGGAATACATCCAGTGCTCATGGCAGTAATATTGTTAAATTGGCAGTACTACCCAAAATGATCTACAGATTGAATGAATACAATATTTATAAAATTAATTGAATCCTCATTTTGATGGCCTTTCCTTTCGGCAGAAATGTAGAAGCCAATCCTCAAGTTCATATGGAGTTGCAAGGGATTCAAAATAATCAAAACAATCTTAAAAAGGACAATGTTCTAGATTTCTAAACTTACCACAAAGCTACAGTTAAGTTACCAAGACTCTGAGGGATTGACATAAGCATAGATGAATAGATCTATCAAACAGAATTAAGAGTCCAGAAATAAACCCATACATTCATAGTCAATTCATTTGCAATAAGAGTGCCAAGATCATTGAGTGGGGCAAGAATTTCTTCAATATACTGTGCTGGAATAATTGGTCATCCACATGCAAAGAAGGAAATTAGACTCCTACCTCACATCATATACAAAATTAACTCAAAGTGGAAGAACAACTCCAAATATGAGTTAAAAAATTAAACTCTAAGGGTAAGAAATAGAAGTCAATCAGGCCGGGCGCGGTGGCTCAAGCCTGTAATCCCAGCACTTTGGGAGGCCGAGACGGGCGGATCACGAGGTCAGGAGATCGAGACCATCCTGGCGAACATGGTGAAACCCTGTCTCTACTAAAAAATACAAAAAAAAACTAGCCGGGTGAGGTGGCGGGCGCCTGTAATCCCAGCTACTCGGGAGGCTGAGGCAGGAGAATGGCATAAACCTGGGAGGCG